>NC_057933.1:7113329-7373329 GCF_018555375.3 Anguilla rostrata | reverse complement strand
CATAGGACTTTGTATACTGCTCAGTAGGGGGGATGGGGGCCTGTTTAGTCGCCCATAAACGTACAGTCTGAATTTCAGAAAGTACATTTTGTCATTATTTACACACTTTACAAGTGAAGCATGGAAAAGAAGCACATTATTTGCAGGCATTGTTAAATGCCACTGAGCACTGATATGACTGCACAAAAAAATGCTATTATTCAGTCTGTATTTTTTAATTTTTTTTTTTTAACTAAAACTGATACATAAGAAACTGTGAGTTTGAGTTTCTGTAGCCAGGACCACAGTCCCTCACACAGGGGTCACATGATCAGTACAGTACTTCATCCTGCTACTGATGCTAATGCTAAGTAAACGACAGGTAAACAGGACAGCAGCGACTTGTCAGAAATCACTCGCATCGCATCGCTTCCACGAAGCAATAGCCGAGAGTACAGTTTAAAATATAATAGGACCCTTGTTCCTGGAGGAGTGCAGTAATAGGCTGGCAGTTACATGGCTTTATGGGCGTATGAATTATGTATATTGATATGATTTTGTGGGTGTGGGAGCGGGTCCTTGATTGAAATCCCGCGCGCGTCGCTCGCGCTCCGCTCCGCGTCTCTTTCGCGCTCGGGGAAAAATCCGAGGTTTGAACCCCCCTGCTAATTAGTGCAGGCCGGAGGCTCGGGGAAGAAATGAGAAAATTACACGTTCCCGCCAAAATCAGCCGCCGTTTTTCTCTCCCACCGTCTACTTACCCGCCGCTCTTCTTCCTGAGAGAGAGAGAGAGAGAGAGAGCCGCACCGCGCGAGCCTCGGAGAGAGGCCGCCATTTTCTGGGGCTCCAAGACACGGGGAAGCCAAACTCTCTCAAACGAACGAACAGAACGAGACAGGAAACCGCTGACCGGAAGACCCTCTGTTATTTTGGCTTGCAGGGAGCTGGAGGGGGGAGCTTTTCAACACGTCACACTTTTACCCCTCAATGCCCCTCAAACTAGCAGACTGAAAGAGGTGAGCCTTCTTACCGCGGTTACTTCATGTGCTGCTGTTGGTTTGTTGGTCGGCCCTACGGGGTCAACTACCAGTACCTTAGCCAGGGCCACCGTAGGGGGGATACATTGGTAGAATTGTCCATGAACTTGTGGTAAATATTATTATCTCAGGCCTAAGTATAATGTAAAAATATAATTTAGTCTCCAGGCCCAGAAATTTTCCCCGAGTAGCACCAGCCTCAGACAGGGGCCCTTCACACCTAATGGACACTGGTAAATCTCTGGCTCCTTGTTCAACAATACAAATGACTTTAAAATGTGAAAATTCAGCGTGGTGTTGAGAAAGGCCGTACAGGACATAGACGTATTGCTCTCTTGCAAAAGTTCTCTTTTTTGAGTTCTGGGAGTGTAAAAGTTTTAGGTGCCATTCTCAGCCGGCAGGAAAGGCTTTAGGTACCAAACCTTCCCATCTCACCAGCTAGGCTCTGTCAGCATGCTTGTAAGCCCGAAGGTGGCTTAATTCATCTCATTCTCCTCTATGTTTCCCCTCTCTCTCTCTTTCTCTCCCTCCCTTCCTCTTTCTCTCACTCGCTCTTAATCTCCTCTCTTGTCTCCTGTTTCTCATTTCCCCTCTCCCTCTCTCAGATTGAACACTGTCTGTAATCTCAGGGTTTGAAAATATAATAAAATCTCTGCTAAATGTTTGCCTGCCCACCATTCCCGCTATACAGAACTTGCCACGTGAACGGAAGTTAGAACGATACGTATACAGCGTGACGCAACCCAACCGGACGAAGCGGTCGATGCGGAGAGGTCACTGCGAGGGTCTCCTCCTTCCGCAGGGATAAGCAGCGTTTTCTCCTCCGCTCCGCCCTGCGTCTTTTCCCCTTTTCACTAGGTTGACAGCAAGGTGGAAACGCAAGGAAAACGCTAAGCGAAAACGTACCATAGCGAAAAGAGAGCTAAAGAGAGCGCAGAAGGAGGGTGGGGGGGGTGGGAGGCGGGGGGGGGGGGGGTGGGGCACTCTGCGTGAGCGCAGATGCGGTCTCACCCGGCTGAAAGCCAGGGTAACGGTAAAACAGTGAGTCACCCTCTTCAAAGCCCAGCTCGACTGGGGGGGGGGAGGGACCAGCCCTCCGTGATTTAATGAAAGGAGATGGGGGGGGGGGGGGGGGGGGGGCAGCATATGACATGCGAGTTCAACCTTCCTTTCTGTTGCACAAAGGAGGGACGAGTACGAACAGAGATGAAGGGACAGGTCTGTGATGGTCAGTAGGGAAGTGGTGGCGGTGAAGAGGGGGGAGTGGGGGGGGGGCAGGAAAAGGGACAGGTGAAATGCAGGTGAGAGCATGCATTACTGAGGCCAGGCCGCTCTCTCTGTGTGTGCTCACACAACTTTAATGGCTGTTTTGGGGACTGCGATTTAATCTGCCCACCATCTCAATTCCACCCTCCTCAACCTCAACCCCCCACCCCCCCCACCACCACCACCACCCCATCCATCCATCCTCACCCCTCCCGCCTCCAATCCACATACTTGTTGGTTGCCAGGACAACAGCGCTCTAAGAAGCAGTGGTTCCTTCGCTGACCTGTTTGTCTCCTCTGTGTGCTCTGCACACACTCCATACCCACCGCATACCTGCTCACTTCTTTTTTCCGCTCAAGTGGGCTGTGTTTTTTTCTCATAATGTAATGGATGAAGGTGTGCAAATGTGCAGTGTGTGTACACTCAGCAGCACAGCCTGCTGGGAAAAGTGTCTGTCTTCCAACAGGGCTAACATTGCACAACTGCTGCCCCTGTCTGTGAGAGGGAGCTGCCACACACACACACACACACACACACACAAATAACATATACAAACACGTACATATACACACACTTACAGATACATATACACACACACACACATGCATACACACACACACACACACATACACCCACACACACACACAAATAACACACACACACATACACATACACACACACAAATAACATACACACACACACACTTACACATACATACGCACACACACATACACCCACACACACATACACACACACACACACCTACACACACACTCACATGTACCCACACATACAATCATGCACAAATTCACCAAGCACACACACACTCCCACACGCACAAACGCACACACACACACATACACAAGTAAATGCACACACTTGCAAACACTCACTCACACACACACAAAGCAAGTCTACAAATCTCCCCAGACGGCAGCGACGCACAGAACGGCTAAAACATTCAACGCGCTCCTTTTTTTTCCCCCCTTGTCTCTCCGCAGAAAGTCCCGATAATCTTGGACAAACATCATTAACTATTTGCTCGTATCGCCCGCATAAAGCATGTCAAGCCTCCCATTATTCTCTTATCAGTTGTTTAAGCGACTGATTGTGCCGCAATGGTGCCGCGTCACCGTGCCAGGGGCTTTGAAGTGGAACCCCCCCCCCCCCCCACAGGTGAGGCTGCACCTAGTAGCCTACGAACGCATCGCTCGTAATATGAGGAATATGAAGTCGCTTTAACTCTGTGAGGATAAAGCACTTATTATTAATGCGCTTTCTGGTTGTATCTTGGTTTCCATCCGAGTGCTGCTCTGTTGTTAGCAGGATGCTAGCAGAAGATGGGAAATGCACGCTTCCTTCCACAGTGGAAGTGCAGACCGCGGCTACAGGTGACAGACGTGCAGGAATGCGTTAACACGGGGGACACGTATGGCTTGCGTGAGCCAGAGTCAACACGCTGCGTCCAAAACCGACCTTTAGAGGGATTTACAAGGACTGATTTAAGAGTGTTAGGCCTCCCCCCATCCTCAGTCAACAAGGTTAATGCATACGCACACATGCGCGCGCGCACGCACACACACAAGCACACACACGCATGCACACACACACACACGCGCACGCACACACCCGCACACACACACGCATGCACACACACACACAAGCACACGCACACACATACACCTCTTATTTATTTATTGCAGATTAGTTATTGTCATTGTACGTATTTTACATTGACCAATGGCATTGCACCGTTTATGCTGTATAGGCGATTGCAGATTGTATTATTCTTATTTTGTACTGTGCTGTCTCTGTGTTGTGCACTTTGTCCCCACACACTGTATGTGTCCTCTTGTACTGCCCATTTAAGCGCAACTGTGAGAGGCACGCGTGTAAGAATTCATGCGTGCTTGTTGCAAATGGCAAATAAACACTGTTGACTTGACTTGACACACACACACATACACCCTCTCTCTCTCACACACACACACACGTACAAAAAACATAAACACACACACATACAGTACCCGCAGAGGGACGCACGCACGCGAACAAAACCGAAACCAGACACTCGCACAAACACACGCTCTAAAGTACACATCGCTCGCTGGAACACGTCACTTCACCGACATTCACCCTCTTCACCGTTTCACCATTTCTGTCCGTGCTCGTACAGCCCACCGCCAAGGGACAAATAACTAAATTAATAAATGCAAAATTTGAACACGTAGCTGATTGCCATTATTTTATCAGTGTGTCTTTTTTTTTTTTTTTGCCAGTTCCCACAATGCATTTGTGCGTTATCATGCTGATGCACACTTCATGCAAGCACTTCTGTGGTGAATAGAGAGAAATTACAAAAGATTGCGGGATTGCCTGTGGTTTTATCCTCGTCTTCCACACGAGTACGCACATTACACACACACACACACACACACACACAGAGGTACATACATGCTCACACACACGTGCGCGCACAGGTATGCTCACGCACGGGCCTGCGCATCCATAAAAAAAACACGGCTCTCGGCCACCTCCGTTACTCGAGGGTTAAGAGGAGTGCGACGTGCCAGATCCACCTCTGCACACTCGCGGGAGTGAGAGGCGGACAGCAGGGCCCACAGCCACAGCAGCCCCTGTCACGGGGAGTAAATACAGCCTAATAGCCGCTGATTAATTCTTCATTGCTCTAACAGGGGCAGTAAAGAGAGATGTAATGACCCGCGTCTTTTTTCTTTTTTCTTTTCTCCCCTCTCCCTATTTTTGATTATAAATTAAAAAGAATTGTAAATGGCATAATGTTGGCTGGCAGTTTCCTGATTGCCGTATTTGATTAGAAAATGTCAGTCGGCATGTTTCTTTCCCCTTTTCTTTCTTTTTTTCTTTCTTCCTTCCCTCTCTCTCTCTCTCCCTCTCCCTCTCTCTCTCTCTCTCTCTCTCTCTCTCTTTCTTTCCCCTCTCCCACATGGCACGCTCGCTGGCGGAGCCTTGATGAACACAATGGCTTCGCTCCAAGGTGGCCCGCGGTGCGAGAGAGAGACCCGGGGCTAATCAAACGCATTCTTTCCGCCGCTTGTCCCCGCCGCCGCCGCCGCCGCCTTTTCGGTCCCGCTCGGCTCCTTTTCCCCAGGTACGAGCGACGTCAACAAGTGAAATCACAAGCAATTAAACGGCATTCAGGGGGAAACAGGTAAACCGGAGAGAAAAAAAGGCACCGCCAAAAAAACGGCGAGCCATTATCCCTTCGGCGCGCGGCTTGTGTCTTTTCAAAACAGGCTGCGGAAAACGCGCAAAAAGAAAGAAAGAAAGAAAGAAAGAAATTTTTAAAAAGGCCGTTCGGCTTTCTACAAAGGCCAAGTTCTGAGAAGGTGCCAGTCAAGAGAACGTGGGCGCTGCTTAGCGGCTACGCAGAAACTAAGAGAGCAACATCTCCGGATACGGCCGCCGTCTTTTTTTTTACAGGTTCCGTCAAAGTTATGAGAACATGGCAGCAGAGCTTGCTAATCTCAGGGCAAACACTCAAAGAACTAGAAGAAAGAATTTGCATATCTGACTCACTCCTGCTACATGGCGAAGAGAAGGAGAGCGATCTACGGTGGCCCCAAGGTTTCCTGCGGCAGAGCTGCACCGAGAGGGCCGCTCTGCTGTGGAACCCAAGCCGAGGGGGAGGTCCTTGGCTGCACAAAGGTCTCGTAGGGAATGTAAAGCATTTCAGCCTTAGCCAGGACCGACCTTTAGGCGAAGGTCTGCCATTCAAGGCGAGATGTCCTTCAGGGGGGGTGAGCTGAAAGGAGTGAGACCGGAGCAGGAGGAAGAGAGGAGGAAACGCAGAGCGTCGTCAGAATGAGAGAACGGTATGAGAAACCTCGGGAGGAGATGACAGACCCCCCAAAGGGGGGGGGGGGGATTTCATGTGAATGGAAAAGAAGAAGGGTCTCAGCGTGGAGCCTTGGAAGGCCCTTCTGGGACAGGCCATTGGTCCGAGCCAAGCCACCACAGAGAAGCTCAAAAGTCCATTCAGAGCTGCAGGACAATGATCCACTTAAGAGCTGCGCCTGAGATCCCAGTGTGGTGAGGGTAGGAGCAGGAGCAGCATGTTTGTCTATTGCCTGGGTTTTCAACAGGGGGGTCTGTGGACCCCTGGGGGGTCCTTGAAGGTACTGTAAGGGGGTCCTTGGCCAGACTTGATATGCAATGACTATATATATATATATATATATATAGATTTGGGAAAATAATTCAGTATCAGTCCTTTTTTAATATATAACCTTATCAACTTACAGTGGAGGCCCCCCTCCCAATGCCATTGAGCAAGACTGAGGAGTCCGTGGACCACAAAAGGTTGAAAAACCCCTCTCGACTGCATGAGAACCTGCAGACAGGTCCACTAGGATCAGTGTGGAGACGAGAGGGAAGATGCTCAAGCTAACCGAAGTTCTTCAGAAATGGAGAGGAGTGCAGCGGTCTCAGTGGAGTCACCGAGGAGTGTTGCAGCCCTGAAGACTGGAGGAGGTCAAGAAGGTGGACGTGTGAGGGGAAGTAGGACCGTCAGAAGATACACACGCCAGGATTTCAGAGAGAAGAGGGAGCAGAGACGTTGACAGGCTGTGGGCGCACGGCCTAGAGAATATGACGAATTGATCATGGGGGAGATGAGTGGGATTATTCTCAGTGATGTGGACTGGAGAAGGAGATGAGGGAACAGGGTCTAGGTGGTTGATCAATCAATGTGGTTTCGACAGTTGAGAGGTGTCTCAACGGCTGTGAACATTGAACATCCAGACCTGTTTTTTACTGGAATAGCGTCTGCCATCATGTGAAAATAGTTCACACTAGTAACACGAGTAATTGGCCATTTCATCCACATGTTGAAGCACGACATATTTCAGACACAAAGAATTTAAGCTTCATCACACTACGAGGCTGTAGCTGTAAACACGCTGTTGTCTCTCGTAAGCATATAAACCAACTCTCTACTGCACATTAGCATTTCCTGTGTTCTATTACCAATGATGGTGTTTTTACAGTTATCCCGCAAACGAGGTCCTAGCATCACACACTCGTCCCACTGCCCTGCTCCACAGTGGTGACTGGGGAAAGCTCTGCTCCTTCGAACACGCCGCGGTTAGCACTGCTGTTACTCAGCATGACTCCGGTTGGCACAAATGAGGATTTGGCTTAGGATTATAGAGTCAGGAGAGAAGGGCTACAGTGCGAGAGAGTCAGGGAGCAGAGGAAACCGGGCACACCTGTAGCCAGTTAGAGGTTTTTTACAAAAGGGTGTAGGTAGCAATACAGGGAGAGAGCTCCTGGGGTGAGCAGCGAGTTCCTCGGTGACAGTATATGTGTTTGGGCTAATTGGCTATTACCGGGAGAATTTTGGGGGGGGGGGGAGAACTGTTGCACAATGTTCTTTTCGACTCGGGGATGGGGGGAATGGTGTGGGTGCGTGTGAGTGTGCGACGGAGCTTACCTGGTCTCCGACCGGCGGACAGCGACAAGGCGTGGACGGCAAGCCTAGGGGAACAAAAGAGAAGAAGCGCGGTCGGCAGAACGGAGTGAAACCAGGGTCACGGTGTGCTCTTGACGTTGATGCAGTGTGTGAGAGTGATAATGCACAATTCATAATTGGTGTTCTTGTGGGAGTGCTGGTGTGTGTGTGAGTGTGTGTGTGTGTGTGTGTGTGTGTGTGTGTGCGAATTTCATACGGACCATTTACCTGGTCAGCCTCAGTATGAGACAGGGGCCAGTGAAGTACGGAGTGGGAGAAGGACCGGAGAAGGGCACTTTGTGTTCAGCTGTGTGTTTATGGACGTATAGTTTCAATTAATTTTATTAAAGACTTCCCGTTTTTTTTCTACCTAACTTCCTGGTCCATCTTCTGCCGATGATTTGGTGTGTACCTACAAAGGAAACAAAGCATAAATAGGTTAATTCAAGGCAAAGGGGAATTCGCCCCCGACACTAGCACTAACAAGGATTAGCGTCATCAAAGCTAGCATTAACAAGGTTTAGCTTCATCAACACTGCCACTGGCAAGGTCTAGCTTCATCAACACTGCCACTGGCAAGGTCTAGCTTCATCAACACTGCCACTGGCAAGGTCTAGCTTCATCAACACTGGCATTAACAAGGTCTAGCTTAATTAACGTTGGCACTAACAAGGTTTAGCATCAGCAAAGCTAGCACCAGCAAGTTCTAGCATCCTGAACTCTAGCATTAACAAGGTCTAACATCATCAACACTAGCACCAGCAAGGTCTAGTTTCATCAACACTAGTACAAACAAGGTCTACTTTCATCAACATTCGAACTAGCAAGTTCTAGCTTCATCAACTCTTGCGCTAACAAGGCTTTTTTTTTTTCCAGGTTAGCGCTGTGTTGCGTGGCATGTAGCTATTGCAGTTTAGTCTGCAGAAAAGGCCAGCAGCGAACACACACCGCCTCGTGCCACCAGCGTAGGCATTGGCTTCACATGTCTGGGTTGAAAAAAATCTCTAATGCCTCCCCGAGCCGAAGCTAAAACCTCAATCTGAGCAGACGGGGAAAGGACACCTTCCCCCCCCCCCCCCCCTTTTTTTTCACAAAACTCAAGCCTCTGCTTCCCACCTCCAGAGAAAACCTGCTTGGCGCGATAATGGGCTGAACTTAATGCCTGTCACAGGGTCAGATCAAGTGCACAAAAAAACCCTGAATGGAATCTTTTCAAAGACCAAGGACGGTATTTCCATTTGCCCGCGGTGGAAAAAAAAAAAAAAGACATTTAAAAAAGGAGAAAGAGAGTGAGAGTGAGAGAGAGAAAGAGGGAGAGAAAAAGGAGTAAGAGAAAAGGGAGAAGTGAAGAGAGAAAAAAAAGAGGAAATGAGAAAGAGAGAGAGAGAGAGAGAAAAAAAAAAAAAACTGACCTCCAAAAGTGCTTAATTTACAGGATGTAATTGTAAAAGGACTTTACAGGCCCAGGACTGAGGGGGAAAGCCACTTGATTTCCATTCAGTGGGATGGCAAAGGTCTGTCACTACATTTTTTTGTGTCAGAGTTGCTACCTTTATCACCCTTGCAACCCTAAGGGAGGGTAGTGGATGTCATTTCAGACAAGGGAAAGGTCTTTCTTTGTGTCAAAGCGAAACAAAATGGTTGAAGGAAATTAGGGAAATAAAAATGACTGTTGAGGGTCTAGTGAGTTTTTAAAGTACTTTTTACTTGTTCTTCTCTCTTGCTCCCAGGAGCAAGGCTGGGGAGGAAGGAGGAGGAAGAGGAGGAAGGCAGATGAGAAGACCTGGAAAGGAAGGCCGACTTGTAGCAGTATGGGAAGCAAACTCTTTCACCATCCTCCATCACTCAGCTCCTGTCTTTTAACTCTTCTTACCCTCAACCTCTGCCTTGCTAATCAGTAACCAAAGGCAACGGGGGCAGACGTTGTGGAAACCTCAACCTTTTGCCCAGCTTCCAACACCACAGAAGGCACACGCAAAACAGCTCAGGCCAGGGGAGGGGGCGACTAGACCATGCATGTTCATAGCTGTCATGTCTCTGTTAAAAAAGCAGAGCGAGAACATCTATCGCTTGTGCTCGTAAGGCCTGCAAATAAACCAATAAGACCTGCTCCAGCAAGGAGGGCCAACTGCAAGGGCTTGTTCTAGCAGCCGCAGTTCGGTCACTTGAAAAGGTACTTTTGATCAGTTACCGCCATTTCGGAAAACAAAAATGAACTCTGATATACTGTGCATATCCATTCAATTCTGTTCATCACTAATAAATGGTGTTTTTAAAAATATTTCTCACACTAATTAAACCAAATGATATCAAATTTTTTTTAATGCATATTAAAAGCTTGGATGTTTCTGCTCTTTGGTTTTTACAAATGTCCATCAAAAGTATTCTTCCTCTGCAGAAAGAAAGAAAGAAAGAAAGAAAAAAAAACAGTACAACTAGGTAGCGTTTCTGCACAAGATCCCCCTAACATGAACCATAAACAAATCAGTGCATGGAGCAAGGTCTTTAATCAAGGCAATCAGCGCTGTTTTCAAACGTGCCCAGGCCTGGATCCTACGAGCCGGTCTCATCTTTGTCTATAGTTTAATTGCTTGTTTTTGCATTTTGATGGAGGAGGGCGATGATGTCTTATCACCTATCCCCGGAGATAAAGGACTTTCCAATTACTTTGTTTAGATGCTAATGATTGCATTTCATTAGTGTCCGCACTTAGCCCCGCTCACCCGGTAAATGAATGAATATGGCGTAATTTCAATTATTGGAATTATGAAAATTGCTTTAAAAAGACGACACCAGTATCATCGGCTTTCTGCTGTGACATAATGTCATTTTAATTTCCATAATGGTTTTAATTGTTAGCGGTCCCGCAGTGCGCTAATCATTTAATTGTTTTGTCTTTTCTCTCACCCCCCACCCCCCCCCCCCCCCCCCCCCTTTTCATCTTTCCTGAAGGATACAGAATCTCAATCAAGACTTATATGAAGGCCTGATAGAGGCCCACGAAGCGGAGAGAAATGTGTAAATTCTAAAAGAAACGTGATGAAAGACGGAGGGAGCTCTGGTTATCTAAAGGACCCTTCTGTGTTAGCGCCACCTGCTAACGCGCTTCTCACGGCAGGCCCACGCGCAGACACCCAGCTAGCACCGATTACCAATGATGCGATAACGCATGGAACTACTCCTAAACTTAGAATGTGACACAAATATAGGGGCTCTGTATGTAGGCCTAGCATGGATGCTTACTGTTGCACATTGAGCAAAGAGTAGGAAGCTAAAAATTTGAGGGAATGGAAAACAACATTTCATTTTCTGGGTTTAAGGAAAATGAATGACAAAGTCGACTTCATGTTAAGGTTAAGGTTAAGTGACTTGGCTGCAGATAATAACGTAAAGATGAGGTCTATCTAGTTCTAGGTCTACTAGACGCTTCTTCTTCTTGTGCCCTTGTAATGAAGTCCCATGGCACTTCCTCGCTGTTCTCTGACACCGCTTGATTCATGGTCTTTTGTGATAAATCTGTCAATCATGCACATGTCTTCCTTTGAACTTGCTACCTATAGCCAGAATCAGCCATCTAAACTTTACAGATATGTCACAGCACTGGTGATGTTTACATATTCTTACACGTGCTAAATATTCAGCATTTACTATCAATGGTTCTGTTTATTGCAGACTTTATAAGACAATGTGGTAACTTAACGATTTATAAAATTTCCCCCATTATAATCCCTTATTTTCTATTTGCAATAGATTTTGCACATTTTTTTAAAATGGCGCACAAGGTGCAGAATGCGGGCATTGGCAACTGCCCGCACCCACAGAGCTCGCTCGCACTTCCGGAAATCATACGGAAGGGCTATCAATTGGGATGGCAGGTATGCCATCCCGCCAAGTTACGCCTTGGCGGGGGCATGCCCCATACCTATACAGCACCGAGAGTTTGGCACTTTTCAGGGTTCCCCACAGAAATAACCACAACAGCCACAGACACTCAGCCCTTAAAAACATTAAATTCTGTACATTCTGACCCCATTTCAACAGACAGAATTCATAAACAACTTCACATGTCCACACAATAAAGCCCCAAACTAAGGGGATTTTGCGTTTTCTCCTTCTTCTTCTTCTTCTTCTCATTCTTATTTTTCCTGCCGCCTATCCCACTAACAATATGTCTCCCCATTGGACATTTCACTGACACCAGCCAAATCTGCACCTACACGACCCAATCAAAAACGTGCATACACACGCAAAATACCCATACATTTTTACTCTGAAACATTTCCCGTTCAAACAGCTAGTCTGCCTGTAGCCTAGTGGGTAAGGTTACAGTCTTGGGAACATGGGGTCGTATGTTCAAGCCCAGCTTGGAACACGTTTCTTTAACTTGCTTCGACCCTCACTAATAATTGTCTACTACTTCTAATTATTGCTTTTGCACCATATCTACCCGCCGTTCACCGTTCAGTTATTAACCGGCTACAATATTGCTAAGATATATGCATTATGACTTACCGTCTGTACGTTCAGTTATTGACCGGCTACAATATTGCTAAGCCATATGGATTCAACGGAAGCTCTTCTGTGCTTACTGGCTTGTGTTCTTCTTTAAAACCACCGGCAGGTTCGCTAATGATATTTCACGCATTGCATAGCTATGGCATTATCTAACGAAGTCACAGACTGGTAAACCTCACTCACTCACGGCCACCCATATGCATTTCATGATGCAAATGTACTCCTTTTATTTAAAAGTTACACCAGTTCACCACTGTGCAATTTCTACTAACTATATTTCTTCACTTGGCTACCGTACAAAACCTTAATATCAGCAAACGCCACGTTTCTACATTCATGTTACCTCGCCCTGTTCCCTATCTAGCCACATACGCTACTAAAACAATTACTATTTATGTACATTCTGCAACTCCGCAGTTTGAACAGCTAGTCCGTCCGTGGCTTAGTGGGTACGGTTACAGGCTTGGGAACACTGGGTCGTATGTTCAAGCCCAGCTTGGAACACGTTTCTTTAACTTGCTTCGACCCTCACTAATAATTGTCTACTACTTCTTAATTATTGCTTTTGCACCACATCTACCCGCCGTTCACCATTCACTTATTAACCGGCTACAATATTGCTAAGATATATGCATTATGACTTACCGTCTGTACGTTCAGTTATTTACCGGCTACAATATTGCTAAGCCATATGGATTCAACGGAAGCTCTTCTGTGCTTACTGGCTTGAGTTCTTCTTTAAAACCACCGGCAGGTTCGCTAATGATATTTCACGCATTGCATAGCTATGGCATTAGCTAACGAAGTCACAGACTGGTAAACCTCACTCACTCACGGCCACCCATATGCATTTCATGACGCAAATGTATTCCTTTTATTTAAAAGTTACACCAGTTCACCATTGTGCCATTTCTACTAACTATATTTCTTCACTTGGCTACCGTACAAAACCTTAATATCAGCAAACGCCACGTTTCTACATTCATGTTACCTCGCCCTGTTCTCTATCTAGCCACATAGGCTACACACAATTACTACGTATGTACGTTCTGCAACTCCGCATTAAAACATTACATTTAAAATCATGATTCACTCATAAGTATAACTACTAGCACTGAACATGAGAAAAACACATTCGTGCAATAGATTACATTACATTACAGGCAAATAATGTGTGCAATGTTATTTAACCCTCCACTTCAACAACTAACGTTCAATACCGACTGTTACCATTTGATAAGGAATATAAGCTCGCTCATGGTCAGTCCATTTACTTCGCACTATACTCCGTGATCATGTCAACCTTCACCTACATGCCCATTCTGCTAAAAACATATTGTTTCAACTACGGAATTTCGTAATTTCATTTTAATTTCTCTCACACTGTTGTTATTCTCTCATATGCAAAGCCTGCTGGGACATATGCGTCTGCTCCTATTCTCCACTATCATGTTTTCCGGTTCTACTTTAGCAAAACAGCGAAGAGGATTCCTACTTGCAGATAAGCCTATCAAAATGCCTTATAAACCTTACAAACACTAAAAGTGCATCTCCACGAAATAACAGACAATGGAGCAGGACAGAAGGATAAACCTTAAAAACACTAAAAGTGTATCTCCACGAAATAACAGACAATGGAGCAGGACCGAAGGCTACACAAGTTGCGACCTAGGGAGTTATAATTCTACGGGCGTGTTGATTATTTTGTCAGTCAAGGCTCGTTGGATGGACGTCAAATCCGTGAGTACATACCATATTCCATCTGCGTTCCTGATGCGTTTACGCTTACGCCACTGCATCCTTTCTCACAGCCACTGTTTTCACATATATAGCAAACCGAAACTGCTGAACGGTACACGCTCATCAGACTGTACAGATTCACACAACGATAGCCATAATCCACAACTGTTTCTTGCAGGGTCGCATTTCTCACTCTCATAATAAAACGCTTTGCAAAAAGAACTGATATCTCATAAAAAACACGTTTTCAACGTAAAAAATGCCAAGTTACTAAAAAGTATTGATATCAAAATGACGCCAAGTTACGATACTACAAACAATATAGGCTATCTTGCCTCACCGAAATGACATAAGATGTATCTCAAAGCAATGCTACCCAATATTTCCTCAGTTCTTTCAAGTCACTTGGCCCTGTGTTTTCTTATCTTACCATTTCACAATGTCATGCAAACTTTCTGTCAGATCAAAGAGACAAATATTTCGAATTGCCTCATGGAACACATTGAACATTGCACATTGAAATTAATGTATAAATTCATTAATGTACAGAACTGCTGCTGAGCAACGACAGGAAGCACATTTCTCCAGAAAACATGTTTATACTTGCTTCTGAACTGAATTTGAGTACATGTGCAAGTTATTGTATATTTGCTACGTACAATAAATACTGCATGTAAAACACATATTGTACATACATACATAGAGAACTTCTTTATCCGCATGGGGACATTTCCCTGGCAGCATCTTACATTCACATTCACGAACACACTTGTACCAATAAACATACTATCATTCACGCAACAGAAAGCCTGGGCAGCGAAATACATAGGCCTACATACCAATACAAATTGGACAAACACACACCTATTCAATCAATCTTGACTGTGAGAGAGCCATCCACACATATGTTTGGCCTGTTCATGTAGTGCATGCTTATACACAGGGCCAAGTGACTTGAAAGAACTGAGGAAATATTGGGTAGCATTGCTTTGAGATACATCTTATGTCATTTCGGTGAGGCAAGATAGCCTATATTGTTTGTAGTATCGTAACTTGGCGTCATTTTGATATCAATACTTTTTAGTAACTTGGCATTTTTTTACGTTGAAAACGTGTTTTTTATGAGATCCTCTATACAGCAGAGAGAGAGAGAATTCGCACGTTTGTCCATGCCAGTCCAGGGCCATGGACGAACGGGCAAGAGACTGCATGGCTCTCGATAAGATGTTACCGGGCAAATCTGAATTTATTACGGTTTGAAAAAGTCGCGGTAGGCTACATGTACAAACTGAAGCATCGCGTTGAAAAAATACTTTGAAAAAAAGATTTTTGAGCTCAGCACTGTTATTTAGTTAAGCACTAATACACGAGAGGCTCTGCTGTATATATTGTCAAGGCTACGGGGGTGCTTGCAGGCAAAACCCTGTAGCCGCCCGCGACTGTATTCACGATACATCGCGGCGTCTCGTGCCTTATTGATTTATAAAACTATAGCCTATAGAAACATTTGATTGATGACGCAATATTAGTTATTTATTCTGTAATATGATTTTCTAGTAACAGTTTGTGCTGTTTGAGTCATACTGTTTACAAACAGGCTGTTTGATTTACTGTATTGGATTTGCAGTCAGAGTAAAAACCAATACAGCGAATCAAACAGCCTGTTGGTAAATTGAAATAACCCGTTTCGTAATGTTGCCGTTTCGCACTTAGCGCAAGTTCATGTTAACACGAGCATTTATTGCTTAGTATTAATGGTGCGTGTTACCGTGGGCCTAATTACGGGATCTGCTTGAGCTGTGTCAGACGCATTCACATGGAGAGCTCCCAGCGGGCGATGCTCTTCTTCCGCTCGCGCTTGGCAGGAGAACGGCGTCGCCGCGGCAGCAGCGGTAGGGCCAGTGCTGAGTGACAGGCCTCGAGTGTCTCTCTGGCGTCTCCGAGTTCAAGAGAAGGGCGCCTCAAGTGCGCCCCTCCAAAAACCGCATTCACGTCTCCCCATGCAGAACTCCTCAGCGAGCCCTTTAACCAAGATGATTTTTATCAAACGCAGGTCACTGCTGCTAAAGACTGCAAACTCCCCACGCTCTCTCCTCTCAGGGAAAAAAAAATCCCTCACCGCGGTCGGGAAAAGCCGGCATCTCGGCTCCACCGGCAGCTTCTCTGTACCTCGCCTGTAAAAATGTCAAAGACCGGAAGCTGCTGCGGCCGGTGAGCTTCAAATAGTGGAGGTAGGGAGCTTATTTGATAATTATCTTGAATACCTGTTTTTGATTTGTTTTGCATGATTAACAAGGCCATGGCAATTTAAATAAGACGTGAACATTAGCTGCCAATTCCTTTTTACTTGATTGCATCTAATGCGGCACTGTTGCTTTTGTGCACTTCAAATAAAAACAACTTTTGTGTGTGTGTGTCTGTCTGCATGTCTGTGTGTGTGCATGTGTGTGTGTATGCTTGTGTGTGTGTGTGTGTGTGTGTGTGTGTGTGTGTGTTTACGTGTGCCACGCTATTTTGTTCCAAGTCTCAAGTTGAAAGCAGCTATTGCAAATCATTGCTATGAAAAATGTACAACATTTTCAGCAGCCCAATGATTTTGTGATAACCCACAAAACGGCTTAATGTAAAGAGCACAAAGGTGCAGTGCAGTTTAGACGCCGATGGCCGATCCATACCGAGGTCAGCTAGTGGGTGAAAACAGCTGGTTCAGGACTATTATCATCTGAAAAGACTCAATTATTTGTGGTTAATTTAAGGTTGATACTCAGAGGGTGGACATCTTCCATCATTACCTGGCTCACTCCTTGTTAGAGTTAATAGGCC
The DNA here is from genome assembly GCF_018555375.3 of Anguilla rostrata. Taxonomy (NCBI): domain Eukaryota; kingdom Metazoa; phylum Chordata; class Actinopteri; order Anguilliformes; family Anguillidae; genus Anguilla; species Anguilla rostrata. The sequence continues at coordinate 7,356,477 of NC_057933.1, read as the reverse complement.
CTTCTAATGTTTTCTGCCCCTTAAAAATGATGTGGCTTCTAATGTTTAAATATTTCAGTGTCATTAAATACCATATTTTAAAACTATTTTTTAACCTTTGGCATTAGTCTGTTGAAGACATTTTCTTAATTCTAAAAGGTGTATGGGTGATATTAATACATTTAATGAATCTGGGTGAATCTGTGACATAGCCAAACATGATAACTATTTATGAACCCACAGTTAAATTGTATGTGTGTCTGGGTAAGAGTTGTGACACACACAATAGGAGAATAGATTAGAAAAAGGAAGAAAAAAACTATGGTACATGTGTTTGTTTGAATGTTTTCAGGCCAATGCTGCACAATTATGCCACCTACTGTGCAAATCAGGGAACTGCAGTCCCCAAGAGGCAGTTCATCAGAACATTGTTTCTTCACAGAAAAGAAGCATCAGATCACGTCATCTTGCCTAAAACCAACACGTGCGAGTCCATGCAAATGTACCAGCGAATTACTGAGGAGGGAAAAACCAGCAGTTCTCAGGTGAGTCTTATAATCCCATCACGCTTGGAGTTACATCTTCATTGGTAATATGCGTACACGTACTCTCAGCTACGGTCCCTACATATTCAAATTATGCCGGAGTGCCTTTGAAATAAAAGGCGAGCGCACATTAAAAAATTATTTTTAAAAAATCATGAGAAAGCGCTGACGCGTGTGTGCCGTTCCGTGCGGCCGTTTGTGACATACAGGGTCAATACTTTGTAAATGAAAAATTAAAGACGCAGGGAGGAAAGGGCTATAATGCACAGCAGCTAATTCAAGCGCTCCCCAGATAAATCCGCCTAATAGGTTCTTCCGACCTGGCTTGTGCACGGCTGGGAGACGGAGGACTGGATGCGGCAGCCTGTGAGAAGCGGACACAAGCTTTGTTCTTGGAATGTGCATATCTATAAGGTACCACACGGGTCTAATTTTATCCATGGTTACAAAGAGAGGGATGCTGGAGGGTGGTGGGGGGGGATGCAGGCAGGCAGGCAGGCAGAAGGGGGAGTAAATAGAAAGCGAATAGAATACGAGAAACCAACAGATGTTCTGTGCGATCCTAAACACTGCCGTCCAGGGTCTGGCTCTGAGAATGGACTTAAGGTTCCGGAGGAAAACAGGCGGGGCAGGAAGGCAAAAAGGGCCGCTGGGGTGGGGGGCAAGAGAGCAAGAGATGTGGAACGAAGCAGAGAGGGATGAAGGATGAAAGATCGCTCCTCGTCTTCATCGCACCAGACTCTGCGCTGCACCCCGGGCCTGATAACCTATTGCCATGCAACAGCATCCTCACAGCCAATGAGTTTCCCTTGTCTCCATGGCGATGAAATACCCCAATGTCTCCCCCCCCCCCCCCGCATCCCCTCCTCGCCCCTCCGACACCACATTCCCTGCCAGGACACAAGTAGCAGTATGTTGCCTTAATTATCCAGGGGCTCTCAGCCATGAAAGTGCAATTAACACCATTGAATGTCCAGCCCCGGACACTCTGGAGGGACCATTTACATAAGCGAGGGGGTTCTGAAGCCCTGCATCACATGCCTGTTGGCACTGCAGGCTGTGATGGGACGGAGGTCCGGCCCGGTCAGGTGTCCTGTCCGCTGCGTTTCAGCATCACGGAGCACCTCTGTGGGCAGACATGTTCATTACAGTAGCAGCTCAATCTCACCTGCTCTATTTCAGCTCTTTTTGTTCTTGGGAGAGTGTATCTGTAGGCCCTGACTCACACTGGTTCACCATGCACGGGCTTCTGAGCCAAAAACTAAAAATGCAAAAAATTTCAGCCGCTCTTGGAGAGCGATGAAAGTAAAAAAAAAAAAAGAAAAGAAAAAAAAAACGTGTTTGTTACAAAACATAAATCCATTTTTATCTTCCATCACTCTCGCAAGAGTGGCTGAATCAGTGTGCTTCACGCACCTTGGTTGAGTTGCGAGGTTGTTGCCAGAAAATTATCCAATCATGTGTATCAGAGCCAGATTGGAGCTGGTCACATGCCATGTGATGAGATCACAGAAACTTGGCCACTAGTGATGCTATAAGTGTATAAAATTTTACCCTGTACTCTTTCTCAAAGAGAAGGTACAAGAACCCTCTAACCACCCCAAGGTCCGATTAGGCACAATTAAAATTTGCACCTAATTAAGGTTAGGTTTAGTAGATGCTTTTAACCAAAGCAGCTCATAGGAGGTGCATTTAATATGGGTAGAAAAACGCCACTGGTCAAGGATAAGTAAAGGTACAGTCAAAAACCCATTGGTGCGTTCGGCGCTATGCATAAACGATCGAATGAAATGGCTTCCCAGAACATATTTTCTCCGTTCCTGCGCCATTTTCGTGCGCAGAAAGCTGTGACGCGATTTCAAGTGCGGGTTCGGCCCTTGCTTTTACACGCCACTGGTCTGAAGGCTTATTTGTCGACGTTTAATTTGGGTCAAAAACCTAGGGGGAGCAAAGGAGAAACGCTGTCGCTTTAAATCCCGACCCCTTCTGAAGTAGAGGGGGTTTAAAAAAAAAAAAAAAAAAATGCCCGATGATGAACTATATAACCCTGATACAAATGCAAATGAGCATCCATAAAGGGGCAGGGAGAGGTGTTTTGTCAGTTGGCCCTTTTTACCATAATCCTTTGTGTGGCTGCAGCCTATGGCCTTGTGCTGGCTTGTACAGGCAATCAGCGGAGATGGCGGAGTCTTAATGAGACGGGCGGTAATGAAAGGCTTCCTCGGCCCTCCGGGTTAGGTTCGCTCCCGCTCCGGTTCGCGGCGACGTATAATGCGTCCCACTCGCTATTAGCCACCTCTGAACCGGGGGGGTGGGGGGGGGGGCACACGACGGGTTGGGCCGGGAGAGAGAGAGAGAGGCGTACGGCACCGAAAGCGGCCGAACGAACGCGCACAGCAGAAATATAAACAGTAAGCAGAGCGCCTTTTGTATTCAGCGTTCAGCACAGATGCATCAAAAAGCCTCCCGGTCACTCGAACAGACGCGACAGAATGAGATGCGGCACAGAAAATGCGGGCAGGGATTTTAAACCCGAGCGCACAGAGCAACGGTGGCGGTGGCGGACTGGATGCATTTACGCGCTAATGCGATCCCGTCCGATTGCCGATTTCATTGATGAAGTTCTTTCTCTCTCTCCCTCTCTCTCTCCCTGTGTGGAACAAGACCCGTCAGAACACTGGCCAACTGCATTAGCGGCTGGACTTTTTCTGTCTGGCAATACTGTGTGAAGTGCAGTGACGTTGAGGATTTGTCCATAAAATAGATGAAGGCAGCTTACTAAGAATGGATTTCATTTTCACATCTAAAATCAGACCCTCACAAAGTCAGACTTATTAAAACGCGCAAACACTAGCTTGTCTTGCGCATTTACATCCGCCGAAATTGTTCTCGAAATCCATCCTGTTGGGATGACCAGGCCAGATCCGAACTGATCAGATTAGCATGGTTTTTCACCTTGTGATATGTGGAGTTTTACTCACACTAAGACTGCCAATATGGTATCATGCTCTTTAAGAAACTGACATTGTAGCTTTACACTCATTTACACATTGCTGTTGTATTTAACAAACTTCCTATCTCCACTTTCTCTTATTTATTCCTTTCTATTTAATTATTTTGTCTTTTTTTTACCATGCTGAAACTTCCCATTCAGCTCTATCCACCAACAATTTCCTAACTAATAAAAAGTTGGTTCAAAACCCCACTTGACTAAAATGCAATATTGCGTGGGTAAATTGAATTTAGAGTTTTTTCTCATTTATATTCCTGATAACTCCTTTTATTATTATAATTTTCTTTTTTTTGGAGAGACATGGTTTTTGCCTAAAACCACTGCCCCAAAAAAACCCCAAATCAAACCGTGTATATCTGTGAAAGATATCTGGATGATCACCATCACGCTTTGAGGACAGGGAAAGATTCCCAAGCCTGGCAGAGTGAGATGGAGTGGACAAGCGTTGGGTTTGACCCCTCCCTGCGTCCTCCCTCTCTATTAGTAAGTGATATAATTGTCCCTCCGGCCCCCACCCACCCCTCTCTTGTACAGTAGTTCACTTGCACAGTGGGGGGGCGCTTCCTCGCACTCCACACACAAAGGGATGCTCCACAATGGGGCTCTGCGGGGGGTGCTTTTTTTGGGGGGGGGAGGTGGGCGTAGATCAATTACTCCAAAAAAGACAGACAACAACAAGAAGGCAAAGGGAGAAGATAAAATATGATGAGCAGGAAGTGCCGGACGCAAATAAGTGGAGTAATTCATACGACTGACCTCAGTTTCAAACTTTCCTTACATGTACACAAGAGAGACAGAGAAGAATAAGATGAAGAAAAGAGACAAGAAAGAGAAAATGAAAAGATAAAAGAAGTGGAACTATACCATGTTATCCGCATATTGTCAGCAAACATAAAGGCAGTACTCCAGAAAATTAAACCCATCCAGACATCCAGGTTCCCCTCCCCAAACTCCCCCACCCCCCCCCCCCCCACACACACACATCCCGTCCCTCCCCGCTGTGTTCCCTTTGTGGGGGCCATTGTGGCGGTTTTGTTTCAGACGTATGGATGGGCTCAGAGGAGCCGGGCTGCAGCAGCTGAGGTTTTGTGTGGGGTCTCAGAGGTTGCAGGGATTGTGTTCCTGGCTAATTCCCCCTTTCAGCGTCTCTCAGATCAGAGTCTATAATGATCCGGGCGGCCCAGCGTGGGATTACCACGCCACCGCTACGAGTGCTGGGAGAGGAGAGCCAGAGAGGAAGCTCCTCTGAGAGAGGGGAACCTGCAGAGAGGTGCACGTTAAGTCCCCCAATACCAGCCCCCAATAACTCCCCCAATAACACCCCCAATAACTCCCCCAATAACTCCCCGAATAACACCCCCAATAACTCCCACAATAACTCCCCCAATACCATCCCCTAATAACTCCCACAATAACTCTCCCAGTAACTCCCCCAATACCATCCCCCAATAACACCCCCAATAACTCCCCCAATAACTCCCCGAATAACACCCCCAATAACTCCCACAATAACTCCCCCAATACCATCCCCTAATAACTCCCACAATAACTCTCCCAGTAACTCCCCCAATACCATCCCCCAATAACTCCCCCAATAACTCTCACAATAACTCTCACAATAACTCCCCTAATAACTCCCCTAATAACTACCCCAATAACTACCCCAATAACTCCCCCAATAACTCCCCCAATAACTCCCCATAACTCCCCCAATAACTCCCCCAATAACTCCCCCAATACCATCCCCCAATAACTCTCCCAGTAACTCCCCCAATAACTCCCCCAATAACTCTCCCAATAACACCCAATATCTCCCCCAATAACACCCCCAATAACCCCCAATAACTCCCCAGTAACTCTCACAATAATCACCAATACTCCCCCAATAACCCCCATAACACCCCAATAACTCCCCCAATAACTCCCACAATAACTCTCCCAGTAACTCTCACAATAATCACCAATATCTCCCCCAATAACACCCCCAATAATTCCCATAATAACACCCCCAATAACTCCCCATGTCAGTCTCAGACTCGCCCCCACTTTTCCGCCTCTCTCTATCTCCCAGCATGCAGCCTGAGCAAACGCTATTAAGACAGAAAGCCTGTGCGCTGAAGGGAGCAGGGATGTAATTACATCTTTAGTGAAAAACTTTCTTTAGGACCCGCAGCCTTGATGTGCATGGGTGTCCGCAGAGGTGCCTGTCCTTTTATATCATTTAGCACTGCATCTTCCAAACCGTAAAATAACATATGGAAATGTTCTTTCTGTAAATCTAACATGGAGACTTTCAGTCAGCGAATGAGAAACCGCAACGTGATACTAATTACCTAAAAGCAGAGTGAATGAAAACAGGAGATAAAAGGCTAAACCACCAAAGAAAAACATCTCCTTTCTTCTGTTAATGAAGTAATTAACCTCTCCTCTGCCTATCCACACATCACGCCCCCTGCATTGTGAACCCAAATGTTCAATTGGAAAAAGAAACGTACCCCACGAAAATGTTCATTATTCGTGGCTGTTGTCTGAAACGCGCATCTGAAGCGTTGGCTCTTGTTGTGGTGATGCACCCCATGATCCAGCGCTGAATTTTGGTCACGCTAATACTGTGACCAGGAGAGCGACTGCCCAATGTACACCTAACCGCAACACTGAAGGACTTCAGTTGAGCAGAGTTCCCCTGTCTCACCATACATGGCTTCTGTTCTGGTTTGGTAGATTTCTTCCAGAAGGGACGGGTTGCTAGTGTTTGCATTCAAGCAAAGTATTCAACGGTGCCAAGCTCTGGGGTAGAGGTCATGTGACACAGGACACTATTTGCCAGTCACATCCAGAGGAACTACCAATGCATCTAAAAGGCATCCCCATGCTTATGTAATGACAGGGACATTTCTATTTTTCAGTGTTCAGTGATTTCCATGGAATATTCTGTCGTTTATCTGCACAGCTGCCAGTTGCTCTTTCATCATTTAGCCTTCTGGGGAAGAAGCTCCATGCCCGTCTTTCGTTGGCTTTACTGGCTATGCCCAAATTGTTTTATCAGTTTGTTTATTCCCTGATGACTTCATGACACAAGATGGCTTTCCTCTCGAGCACATGGAGATGGAGATTTTACTGAGATGCTCGTTAGGCTGCGGCAGTATGACATGTCGGGGAGTTACTGGGGGAGTTATTGGGTGTTATTGGGGGAGCTATTGGGAGAGTTATTGGGGGTGTTATTCGGGGAGTTATTGGGGGTGTTATTGTGGGAGTTATTGGGAGAGTTATTGTGGGAGTTATTGTGGGAGTTATTGGGGGAGTTATTGGGGTGTTATTGTGAGAGTTATTGGGGGAGTTATTGGGAGAGTTATTAGGGGAGTTATTGGGGTGTTATTGGGGGAGATATTGGTGATTATTGTGAGAGTTACTGGGAGAGTTATTAGGGGAGTTATTGGGGGAGTTATTGTGGGAGTTATTGGGGAAGATATTGGTGATTATTGTGAGAGTTACTGGGGGAGTTATTGGGGGATGGTATTGGGGTAGTTATTGGGGGAGTTATTAGGGGAGTTATTGTGAGAGTTATTGGGGGATGGTATTGGGGGAGTTATTAGGGGAGTTATTGTGAGAGTTATTGTGAGAGTTATTGGGGGAGTTATTGGGGGATGGTATTGGGGGAGTTACTGGGAGAGTTACTGGGGGAGTTATTGGGGGAGTTATTGGGGGATGGTATTGGGGGAGTTAATGTGCACCTCTCTGGAGGTTCCCGCTGTCAGAGGAGCTTCCTCTCCGGCTCTCCTCTCCCAGCACTCGCAGCGGCGGCGTGGTAATCCCACGCTGGGCCGCCCGGATCATTATAGACTCTGATCTGAGAGACGCTGAAAGGGGGAATTAGCCAGGAACACAATCCCTGCAACCTCTGAGACCCCACACAAAACCTCAGCTGCTGCAGCCCGGCTCCTCTGGGCCCATCCATACGTCTGAAACAAAACCGCCACAATGGCGACACAAAGGGAACACAGCGGGGAGGGAGGTGGAAGGTGTGCGCACAGGTGTGTTTGTGTATGCGTGTGTGTGTGTGTGTGTATATAGGAGGATGTAGGAGGAGACACAGTGTAGCTAAATGTTTTTAATTTTCTGGATTACTGATAAATGTGAATAAGTGTGTGTGTGTGTGTGTGTGTGTGTGCGTATCTGTTTGCATGTGCATGTGTGTGTGCAAGTACATGCTTTTTGGGGGGGGTGGTTGTCATGCACCGGTCTCACTGCCTTCCTCTATGGCAGTATTAATAGTGAGGAGGCAGCTGTCTGCGTGTGTGGAACATGATTGCTGTTAGTGGGGGCAAAAGAGAAAACAAAGCGTGAGAATAAATAGGTTTTCCCATTATCTTCTGGCCTTGTGTGAGCTCAGGTCCTTGAGAGCGTGAATTTAAATGTAGCCAGGGAAGAGGAGGAAGAGGAGGAGGAAGAAAAAGAAAAACATAAATAGATATATTTCCAACAAAAGGGACATTTGAAGACGGGAGACGATGGACTGTTTTGATGCTCATGCATTGATCATTGTTAAAAGAAACAACAACAAAAAACCAACTCAAGAATCTGTATGATTGAATTGAACTGAACTTTAGCTACCCTGTGTTGATTATTTAACATATTATACATTCAAGAGCCCTTCGTAGGTCTTTCATCCATCCTGCCATGGCTGTATACGTGTATGTATGTCTGTTTAATTAGTACAGCTACACAAAACCGTATGTCTGGTTTACAACCTCCCTCGTGACTCCCACGTCACTCCCCTCCTCATCTCCCTCCACTGGCTACCAGTGCAAGCTCGCATCCGGTTTAAGACACTGGTGCTTGCTTTCCAAGCAGTCAAGGGGTCAGCTCCTGGTTATCTGCAGAAGATGATCAGACCCTACAAGCCGGCCAGATCGCTCCGATCGGCTACTACAGGGCGGCTGATTCCTCCCCCTACACGAACAGCAACAAGGTCTCGACTCTTTGCAGTTCTGGCCCCACGATGGTGGAACGATCTTCCAGTGGAGGTCAGAACAGCAGAGTGTCTGAGCACCTTCAAACGGAAACTCAAGACGCACCTCTTCTCTGTGTACCTCTCTCCTCTTCCCTAAACCCCCTCCCATAACTATAAAAAAAAAAAAAAAAAAAAAAAATTTTGTTCAGACTATCTTGTTTCTCCTTATTGTATGCATCATAGTAAAGGCTTTTTATCTACATGTTGTTCAATGGACTTAAGCGGACTTGATCCTGAGTTTGGTTACTCTGTTGTAAGTCGCTCTGGATAAGAGCGTCAGCTAATACCTATAATGTTATGTAATGTAATGTAATGTATACGCTGACAGGAAAAGACGATCAGTTCATTACCGCACATAAAGAAACACAATTAAAATTCTATGATTTATACGTGTACCCCACACACGGACTTGCTTTGTAACAACTGCAGCATTGTCGCCGATTTCGTTTCCTGCCGTCGAACGAAAGCCTGTCGTATTAAGGTCACCGACGTCAGCCGATGCAAGAGTGAAGGCTCGATGTTACTGGGATGCCTGGTTCTTTACACATTACCCCAAGATTTCACTGGATCGGCCAGAGCTCACCGTAAATGTGTTTCCGTGATTGGTCAGAATTGATCTGTAAGTCTCTTCATTCATCTAATGGTGTATATCATAAGGCCAGGGATAATGTATGTTATTTCTGAGGTGGGGCATCGTTTGCCCTTACGCTCTCAAAAAAGATTGGGTTGATATTCAGTACGCTTTTTGTGTTACTACTTTTGTGTTAATACTTTCTTGGTACAAATATACAATTCGTGTGACACAAAGGAAGACTTTTTAACACAGACTGTGTTGAAAGTAGCGCGTAATGCGTTGTCCTTGACTAGACATGGAGGTGTGATAAAAAAATGACAGGTTGTGTGCATTCTGTGCATTAGGTCGGTGTTAGGGGTGTGAATCTTTTCCTCTCAGAAGATTCAATATGAATTGAATTGACACGTACTTGCAAATGCGACAATTCACTTCAGCTCTGATTCAGTTCAGCTCAGTCCTTTATGTGTTTTGTGGCTCCAGAGTGGCACCAATTTGGGTGGGAGCTGTCACAAATGGCGTTAGTTAAAAGTTAAAAGTGATGTTTGTTCACCTTCTCTCTCTCATATATATATATATATACACATATATATACACACATATATATATATATGGGGGTCATCTAATGATGTTATTCATTATAAATGAGGAGTAGCACTATTTATACTGAAACATAACACAACAGTGCAAGCACACAGGGCTGAATGCGGAGTTTCCGAATAATTTTGACAGATCAGTACAGTATCCGGTTTTTGACGGCCATATCGATTTCGATCGGTTTCCCCCTTAAGTCTGGTCCGCTTTGGCATTTTGGAATCGAAGCGGCCACAGCATCGGCCCCTGGATTGGAGCTGCCGAATCATTACACCCCCTAGTCGGCATAAATGCAGTGGGAGACGGAGATGCGCAGGAGCTCAGTGGAAGACGGTGGTGAAACGGTGTTGTTTTGTGGTTATTAAGCCTGGCTTTCGTCTCTCCGCAAGGCTGTTTAGCTGTCAGGCGATCGACGGGGACAGACACCCGTCTTAAATTGCGAGCGCTCCTTTTTTTTTTTTTTTTTTTAAGCGGTTCTTTGAAAAAAAAAACCACACGCCATCAGGCTGGGGAATAAAGGCAGGAGAAGCCAGGTACCACCTCCGCTTGAATCGCACGCGTCAAATATGCTAAATGGGCTTTCCAGCTGTGCGGTCTTGCGCTCGCACTCAAATGTGAGAAGAAAAGAAAAAAAAAAAAGAAAACGGGGGCACGAAATCACTGACACTGATGAAGGAATAAAAACCAGTGTGCGTATTATCACACATTTACCCCTGGAGGAGCTGCAGAGAACAGTCTAGAAACGAAGGAGCGTGTCAGGCAAGAGGCAAAGTCTGAATAATGCAATAATGCTGAACACGGTGCGGATGAATCACGTGTGAGGTAATGCCTTTGGAGAAACGGGTGCCGTCATTCAGGTCTTCTATAAACTCCCGCTTCAAGTGCTTAGATGGGGTGAGTCCTAGGGCCTTACGCATTATCAACATGTCTGTTTTCACTGGTGCGGCCTGTGGAGGCGAGTGGTAACCTGACAGTGTACTCTGTGTTCTGACAGAAGCGGGGTGTGATGAGACCGGCGGGACTGTGACGCAGAAGTACCGGAGGAAGTTCGCGCTGTTCTCACCGTGCTGACCGTCCCGTCAACTCTGCCACGTCTGCCCCGTTTGGGCTCAAAGCGAGGGTAAGGCACGAAATGGGACAGTGCAGATGGGCCGTCTATGAAGCGACACCTGCGATGGTTGGGGTTAAAGGGACAAACCTGACACGGCCGTGTATAAAGGGACACTTCCGCCCATTCAGTTGAAACAGATGCACCCGACAATCAGGCATAAAGGGACATTTGCCGACATTGTGTTGCAGCCCACAGCTTGCTGTGGAGGGACACTGCCAGCACCATGGTCTACAGGGACAATTCTGACTGCAGGGTGTAACATGCATTTCACTTGCTGAAGACGAGACTGAAGGCGAAACACCGAGAAACAAACAGTTACTGAAGATAGCTGCAGTACAGGCCTGGCAGAGCATCACCAGGGAAGACACCCAGTGTCTGGTGACGTTCAAGGGTTGCAGACTTCACAGTCACCGAATACAAAGGATTTGCAATCAAGCACTAAATATGAATATGACTTTATTTCAGATTATGTTAATTTGTATAATTACTTTTGGTGCCATAAAATGGGGAGGGGGACTATGTATAAAAAGGGCTGTAATTTCTACTTGTTCACCCACTATGGATGTAAATACCAGCAAATTAAAGCTGGCAGTCTGCACTTTAACCTCATATTCACCGTTTCATTTCAAATCCAATGTGCTGAAGTACGGAGCCAAAACAGCCAAAATTGCATCACCATCCAAATACAGGTTGTCCTATATACAGTGTATATATATGTATATATATATATATATATATATATAGAGAGAGAGAGAGAGAAAGAGAGAGTGAGAGAGAGAGAGAGATATGCAGGGCCCTTGAATACATGCTTAAAGGAAAACCATTTCACATGTATGTGCAGCTACATTCATTGAGATTGTATAGATTTGTATTTTAATAGTTTTGTCATCAATGTGAGAGCTTCTGTGAGCCTTCAAATAATGCGTCTTCCCAGCTTTTCATTTCAGTTTTCACTTTTTTTTTTGTTTAGTTTTAAATGGTTATATTTATTGAAATTCGCCTCGCCCTCTCAGGGGCTACATTTAAATTCACGCTCTCAAGGACCTGAGCTCACACAAGGCCAGAAGATAATGGGAAAACCTATTTATTCTCACCCTTTGTTTTTTCTTTTTACCCTCCAGGAGCAATCGCGCTCAGCGCAAGGTGGCAGCTGTCACCTGTCCATTAGCATTGCAAATGAGAAGGGCGGCGTGAGCCCCACCACCCTTACACACACACACACACACACACACACACGCACGCACGCACGTGTACACACAGACACATGCACACACACACACTCACACACGCGCATACACACGAACACACGCACGCACATGTACACACAGACGCATGCACACACACACACACGCGCATACACACACACGCACGTGTACACACAGACGCATGCACACACACACACACACACACACGCACGTGTACACACAGACGCATGCACACACACACACTCACACACGCACGTGTACACACACACTCGCACAGGTGCACACATGCAAGCAAGCACATGCACGCACACACACGCACGCACACACACACACACACACGCATGCACACACATAGCTACATACACCTGCATATTCACCCACATACACAGCCACATACATACATACAGACAGACACACACAAACACACACTCAGACAAACACACCCACATACTCGCACACACACACACACACACACCACTCACTCACACACACACACACACACAGACACCCAATCATTTGGCCATTGGCTACGCTCAATATTCAATCAAAAATTTGTCCCATCCTTAACTTTGATTCACATTCAAATGCAAGCATACACTTCTTCGGATGCAAGCATCTGTGTGATTTCGCAAAACTGAGGAAGAAAAAAAAAGCACACTTGGTTTTATTTGTCAGTTAATGTTAAGGATTAATGTTTATCGTACTGAATCAAGGCCCAAGTCTGTCTCTATGACGCCCGCCAAGAGTTTGACTTCGACCAAAAGCTTCTAACGTGATGTGTGCAGCAAAGTCTTGTGGGAACGAGAGGTGAATTCCGCTTAAGGCTGACTCTTGCCCCAAAAGCTTATTCTCCCACCTCTACGTCTGCCCCTAAAACATAAATAACACAACATGCAGTTAACCTGCGTTTTCCCCCAGAAAGAACAACAAAAAAAACATTAAAAAGCAATGCATTAAATACGCTTATACACACATTCTTATTCAAAGGAAAATCTAATCATTGGTAACAGCAGTAAGGCAGAGAGACCTGGGTAATTGCTCACAATACCCTTCGCAAAGTACCATTGTCATGGTAACCAGGCAGTACTTCAAGCCAGAGGCAATTCTTTTTGCATCCACCAGACCTCCAGTGAAGCAGGACCGACATTTGCGTGCATCTTGAGTGGCATCGTCAATGTATGTTTTTCTTCTGCGGGGAAGAAAGGAAACACTGGAATACGGACAGGAGTAATGAAATATTGTTGCACCGGAAAATAAATTTCTTTTAAAAAAAGAAGCTGTTTGAGAATTAATTAACCTTCTTGTTGTGACAAGTTAAAGACCAGACGGCAGTACGGACGAATTCGTCGTACGTTGTTTTAAAACTTAACCATGAAAGAACATTTACCATTCGGTGTTAGCAAGCTCTGAACATCTTCAAGAATCATACCTGGTAAAAATGTTGAGTAGATGCTGGACAGTTATGTAAAGGCACTTGAGATAACAACCTGGCTTCAGTCAAATTTTGTTAAGCTCCTCCGCCATTTTTGAGTGTTCAGCAGCCACGAAAAGAGGAAAAAATGTGGTTTTGTCTGCAAGACAAGGGAAAATTCTGACCGTATCCAGGTGACTGTAAAGGTATTCCAACAACACAATCATCTATATCCTCCTAATCATATCAATCCATTATATTGTCTCAAACATAACCATATAAATCTACTATTCTGAAACCTGCAGTATGAGGGACATTCAATAAAAGTAAAATTAATAATATTCTTGAAAATATTTTCATTGCAGCATGATCTTGGCATCAAAGACCCTTGTATTACTTCAAAAAAAATGTTTAATTTGTGTGTGTGTGTGCGCGTGTGCGTGTGTGCGTGTGTGTGTGTGTGTGTGTGTGCGTGCGCGCGTGTGTGTGTGTGTGTGTGTGTGTGTGTGCGTGCGCGCGTGTGTGTGTGTGTGTGTGTGTGTGCTGGTGTTCTGAGGCTGCCTCGTTTGAGATTGTGACCCCTTCCAGCCTCTAAGTGGTTGGGTGTTCTGACATATAACTCCCCCCACCCCTCCCTCCCCTATTTTAGAGGAGAAAGAGCTGCACATACTGTGACCCCCCCCAACACACTTGTAGGGCAGGGCTCAGATTGTGTGGAGCACAAAACGCAGGAAGCAGAGGTCAGACCGGCTGGCCTGGAGGTCAGCTCAATCAGCGCGTCCCTGCCTCCCCCGTGATGGATGCGGACGCTACGCCCCCCCCGCCGCCCCCGCCCCACCGCCCCCGCCCGCCCTCGCACCCCCACCCACCCCCCTCTCCACAGGCTCTGATAAAGCTCTGGACACACTGCAGCCTAAGGGATTATATCTCAAGAGCTGACCATCTGAAAAGGTTTTCATTTTCACCTCACATAAACCTGCCCCCCCCATCCCCACCACCCCTCCCCAAATGACCTGGTTGGACAAAGCATGTGTGTCTGATGTCAAGCAACTGTAAATTTATGCTCGAAAATTAGTTTGAAATGGTGAATATTAATCTAGAACCATCAAGCAACAGGGAACAGGGATTAGCCACCTTTGTAGTACGCGCCTAACCAAGGAGGACCTGCCCATTTACAACAGACAGCTAAGTACTGCTCAGATTGTTAGCGATGACTTGCTAAGTGTAGCAGAGCACTGCTAATTACAGAAGGAGACTTTGAAAGCTACCAGCATGTGTACGCTAGGTGCTCTGGAGAGGTAAAGCATTTATATGTAGGGCACCGTGCGGTGGAGTAACACATATGTGTAAATACATACAACAGGGGTGTTCGGTCATATCCGAAAAGGGCCGGTGTGGGTGCAGGTTTTTGTTCTCGCCCAGCACAAAGACACCTGATTCTACTTATCAAGGTCTGGATTGAGGACCATGATGAGTTAAATAGTTAAATCAGGTGTTAAAGAAAAAAACAAAAGCCTGCACCCATACCGGCCCTTTCTGGAAGACTGGACGTCCCTAACATGCACACATTGTATGTGTGAATGCGAACGCGGGAGCATACGCGTGTGTGTGTGTACGTATGCATGTGGGTTTGAGTGTGTGTGCGTGTATGTATGCGTGCGGGTTTGAGTGTGTGTGTGTGTGTGTGTATGTGTGTGTGTGTGCGTGTATGTGTGCATGCGTGTGTGTTTTGCGGGGGGGAGGTGGGTAGGATGACCTGTTTAGGGTTCCCCAGGGTCTACCCTCCTGGGTCTTTTCCCGTCAGCCAAAGGAATCTTGATGGCCACACCCCCTTTTGAAGTCCCATCCTCGCCGCGAGAAGACTTCTCTCCTCCAATGACGTGGTGGTGGCTGTGGGATGGGGGGGGGTGATTCCACACTGTCGCTGTGGAGACCGCACTGTGGGAAGTAGCTCAAACGTGGTGGAGCCGAGCGGGCTCCAGGCGGGACAATGGCGGTCCCCAGTCCAGCCTGATTGGGACATATGCAAATGAGATTAGGGCCTGCGACACCTGAGGGGTGGGAAGACCACATGGGGTGGGGGAACAGGGTGGGGGTGGGGGGGGGATGGTGGGGGATGGTGGGGGATCCCTGCACCAGTCCCAGACCTGTGGAAGGCCCATTCCATGACCTGTAATTTATGCCCGAAACCCAAAGGGAGGACAGGCTCTTACACTGCTGCACATGCGCACACACGTAATACCGCTGTGGGGAAGGGAGGGGGAGGTGGCAGGCTCGTATCCAAGCATGAGCCCAGCATAGCAACGTGGTGGCCAGGCCGCGACTGAGGCCGCAGCGTCAGCGGGGGCGAAGGAATGTCCCCCCCCCCCCCCTTTTTCCGAATGTCTGCACTCCGCCCCGGCCGCCCAGTCAATTAATAAGACATCGACTCCGCCCCCAGACCCCCAGTGCCAGAGGCCACCCAGGAGCGCTGCAGCCCGGCGTTAAAGCCGCTTCCCTGGTGGCCCGGCGGAATGCTGAGTGCTGGGGGGAGGGGGGGGAGGGGGGCGCGCACGGGGAACAGAAAAAGCCATCACCGCACAGTGCGTCTGAAACATTCAGAACAGAGGGGGGGTCTGGGGACACAAAGGAAATGCAATCTGGTTCCCTCCCCTCCCCCCCCCCATCCCAAAAAAAAAAAAACCCGATCCCCTTTACCCGTCCACAGCCGCATTCCCCTGACTCTCCCCCAACCACCGTCTCAAACTCTTTAATGAGGAAAGACTCCTTCCAGTTTCCCCAAGCCTCTGTCTCCTCGGCCTCTCTCTGTACAGCACCTGTGATACCAAGGATAATGTGTGTGGGGGGGGGGGGTCTGGACTGTTTTACACTACAAACTTAATGGAAGGATGGCAAACTAAATTTAAAATTGAACTGTCAAAACCTCCCTGATTTTAACAGTTTTTTCCAGGTGAAAAGATGACTCCACGACCGATCCCCAAATCCGGCCCCCCCCCCCCAGCACCTGCACCAACCGGCATCGAAGCTCAACAACAAGGTGCAAGGGCAAAACCAGTTACCATGACAACACATCCTCCCTAAAACACTGGGCAGGGCTCCAAAGACCCATGAGGGAAAGGGGGGGGGGGGGTGTTGTATGAATCGATGACTTACAGTGCAGCTGGATGATTGGGGTGGCCTGGGGAGGCGGTTGGGAGGGGGGGCAGCATTGACTCAACTCGATTTTCTGTAAATACTCAGAGAGCAGGAGAGAATGTGCTCCTGCTGGTTCAGAGAGAGGTTAGAGACGCAGCTATAACACAGCACTGAGAAGCCTAGCGCAGCTAGCCTGAGTTCATATCCATCCATTATCTATGCTCACTTATCCTGGGCAGGGTCACGGGGGGAGGGGTGCTGGAGCCTATCCCAGCATGCATTGGGTGAGAGGCACACACAACATTCACTCACACACTCCTCCCTAGAGTCTCCAATTAGCCTACCTGCATGTCTGACGGAGTGTAGCACAGCGGGTAAGGAACTGGGCTTGTAACCGAAAGGTCGCAGGTTCGATTCCTGGGTAGGACACTGCCGTTGTACCCTTGAGCAAGGTACTTTACCAAAATTGCTTCAGTATATATCCAGCTGTATAAATGGATACAATGTAAAAGTTGTGTAAGTCGCTCTGGATAAGAGCGTCTGCTAAATGCCTGTAATGTAATGTAATGTCTTTGTGGGAGGAAGTCTGAGGAAGGAGGAAACCCGAGTACCTGGAGGAAGCCCACGCAGACACGGAGTCCACGCAAACTCCACACAGAGAGGCCCGGGCCGGGATTCAAACCCAGGGCCTTCTCGCTGTGAGGCGGCAGCGCTGCCCGCCGCACCACCGCGCCGCCCAGCCTGGGTTCAGCCAGAGCTTCAATGGGTCTGCATTACATACATCACACATAAGTGCAAGTGACAAAAATCAGGGCAAATCAAATTTCACCATCACGAGGGAAAGAGGAATTGAGAGCGCCCTTTCTGAAATACAACTTAAACACAACCGCGCGGCTTCTCCTAATGCCTCGCTCAGCGATCTTTATCAAGCGGACAGAAGTGCACTTTACCACTTTCTCGTCTTCATAATACTGGTTCCGTCGCAAGAGGAGCGGCACTTGACTCGCCGGTTACTTCAATAAGACCTAAATCGCGTATGTCCATTACAGGGAGAAAACGGGCACAAGCTGGTCACACAGGCGAAGAGTGCCCTCTGCTGGTCGTCCGTGGAAGTGAAACGAAACGCTGGCAAAATGTAGGCACAATCCTGAAGTACGATCACGGCTAATTTAATGCCTACCAAGACAGACATCACAAGGCGTAAGTGTGTGAACATATAGAATTTTATTAAACATATGACATTAAACAGTACCAGCATTATTATTATCATTTATTTAGATTTATAAAGATTTCAAAACTTTGAAGCCCTTATCTTTTTCTTGAAGATCTTGTTTAGACACATACTGAACCACAAATGTTCAAGTCTCAACCATGGAAAACAATACAAACATTACTCCAACAGGACCAAATAACTAACACACACACTCTTCTCCTCAGTCCAATACTCATTTCCCCTTTAAACCATTGACCGACACACAATGTACCGGAGTTTCATACCATATAGTACCACATAAAACAGAATTTTTAATTTCATTATTATTCTCTTTAAAATACTCAGAGTTCCTTGTTACTGTATCTCTCTTTTATCAATAAAACTGTTATTCTGTGAAAACTATTATTTAAATATCTAGCACAACCAATAGAGAGCAATTCAATTTTTGTATTTATATGATTCAATCTTATGGCTTAACATATACAATATATACAGCAGACAACAAAAAAAGTGAAATAAATTTGGCTTGTCTTTGAGTAGACAGCCACAAATGACCAAGTTTCAGTATCAATAAGTTAATAAATCTATAAATCTATGCTCTAGCCCAGCTAGATAACAAAAAATATAATTGTGTAAATATTTCTTTAATCCCTTTATCTAAAAAGAGTACTTTTCTCTGCATAAAGATGACATTGCACTTTCCACTGTGAAAAACTGATGAACCCTTTTTTATTTATTTATTTTTTTGCCTCCACAGCTAAAATGACCAGAAGGTCTGAACTACACCTTGATCTGATCAAACCTCCAACGAAACCCAGGAGAACTTGCATTCAAATGCCCCCTGCTGGCCATCACTGGAAATGCCCTGCAGGACACTGCGAGTCTCGACTGCAGAGGTGGGCACGGAGGGCCGTCTGTCTGTCTGGTGTTCGTACCGACTCCTGGTCTTAATTTCTTGATCAGCCCCAGCATTTTCGCCATCTGGCATTTTAGCTACATTGCTTGATAAAATCATGAATGACAGCCGAAGACTGTTCTTGTGTCCCTACGTGAAACAACAACCTCACTGCACTGCCTAGGTTTTAAAGGTCCGATTTTGGCATATGACTGAACACCCTCTCCACTGACCACGCTGTTAAGAGACCCTGTGCACTGATGGAAAAACAGACTTTCAACAGTAAAGCAGTGATTTCACTTAAAAAAATAAATTAATTTAAAAAACTCCCATTGAACTATCACACTCAAAACTCTTGCTTGCTCTCTCTCTCTCTCTCTAAACAATAAACCACATTATTTATATCAGAGTGGTTACGTGATCATATTTCCAATTATGGATTTCATGAGCCAGGCAACTCATTTCAAGAAACACAAACTTCACCTAATTACAAGACAAACAAGTTCTATCCTGTAAAAAAAAAAAAAACTGAAAATAACAAAATGGGTTTTCACAGTGAAGAGAATCCACAGTGCAGTGAACAGCAGGGTCTACAGACCAACAGAGTTGCAGCTATGCAGCCAGTGCGGAGCAGGGATGGTTTTCGACGATGAGGACGATGGCGGTGGCACATTATCTTCAGAGGATATAAAATGCAAAGCACCGTCAGCTACCTATGAAAGCACACGCTGAAGAGGGAAGCCTTAGTACCGCCATTTTAAACTGCTTTACGAGGAGTAACAAGTACTGCATGCTTCTCACAACGTTACAAGCTTCATTAAAAAAGGCTGAAAAAATAAAAGCAGATGTTCTCCTGTTGAAAGGTAGGTTTTGCATTAATTGGTTCCAACAGAGGTGCTGTTGCAGCAGCAGCATCTTTTCCCTTTGGCAAAATGAAGAGGAAAAAACAAAACAAAACAAAACATTACAATACAAAAACAGCCGTCTCCTTTAAAAAATATCTCTCAACAGGTCACTCCCACAATCTGTACACACCATCTTCTGTTGGCCCCAGAATTTTAGCTCAGCATAGCCCCGAAACCAGAAGCCTTTACAGACCTGGAGCCCCACGTATTTCAAAATGGAGTCCTCTCGACTGAGAGCCGAACTAGCTAGCTTTAGCACAGGGCGCGCGTTGCTACCCAGCGTGCTAGCCAGCGTGATCGAGCGGCTTCTGTCGAATCTGAAACCTCAGGTAAGGGACACACAAATATAATACAAACTCCAGAATAATATCACCGTTGCTTTAAAACGTTCTCCTCCCACACAATACTAAAGCATCCGTGTGTGATGGAACTTTTTTTTTTAGCATCACATTTAGCATCTTGTTTTTAAAAAAATACGTTCTTAGTAACGGATAATCTAATTGGCACTCGTTCCCAGTGGAGCACAGCTGGGAGCCACCAGCCCTAGCATCAGTCCCCCCCACACAAAGGAGCTCTCCTCTACGCCATTTCGCTCCCGAACCGCCGCTCGCCGATCGAGGGCCACACTCAGCTCCGGGAGAGGCAACGCGGGCACTGCCCCAAGGACTGCACACCAAGCTTCTCACAGGCAGAAAGGTCCCTTTTAATAGAGGTTTCTCCTTTTACATGACGCTTGAAAATCGTTGATTGTTCACCAACAGAAAGACACTAAGACTAACTGCTACTTTGTATTGAACTAGTACACACAAGTCACTTTTTCTTTTTTTTTTCTGACAGAAGTACTGATCGTGACTCGTAATAAAGGACTTCCAAGAAAACTACAGTAATTTATCTGTCTTGCTCACCTTAAAAAATGGTTTGCACCGCCGATTAAAAAACACGAAACGTGCAATTTCCCATGAAAAATGCCAGACTACGCCCAAATTCTGGGTCGCCTACATACTATAGGATCATAGGATTAAAAGATGCCCTAGAGAGGAAAATCCAAACGCGCTTCCGGAAGGAAAAACACCCGTCCGCAGCGAAACCGGAGACCGGGAAAGCGTCCGACTCCGTTCCTCGCCGTCCCGGAAAACTCCTGTGACATCAGTCACGTCAACTCTCCGTAACGCCGAAACGAAGAAAGAAAGAAACGCGTTTAGCTTTCAGTCCGTGCCTTCGGCCGAAACTCAAGAGCGCCACCACTTCCTGCGACGAGGAATCGGGAACGCAGCGCAGGAAACACAGAAATATCGCTCCGCACTCGAACGCCGTTTCCCCCCCTTCGCCCACCTGCTATACCCATACAGTACCCACTCACGCGTGCATAGGACAGCTGACTGGATATCTCCTACCCAGGTATTTCAACATAAACATCAACACATTTGTATTTTACAAAATTTACACTGAATACAGAGACGCGACAAAAAGTGCCCAGAAGAGGACCGTTCATATATGTATATTTTTATTGTATACATGGGATAACCCAAAAGGGCTATCCCGTATTTAAAGTCTGTCTGCGCAGCCAAACACCCTGTACAGAGTGCTCAGCGTTGTGTAAGACGCACACGGTCCTGATTGTCTTCAGCTGAATGTGTGGTGGCCCAGCGCCCCAAGCTCACGTACAAATATGAGGGGCGTCGAGAGGTCACCCACCAAATATGCTCACCCCAACCCGAGAGAAAGCCGCCCCAGGACGGTTCAGAAGTGCCGCGAGCGGGAGAACGCTGGACACCTAACAGTCTAGAATTCTGTGGTATTCTACTGAAACAAATCTACTGCTCCCAGTCCTACCAGTCCCCAGCACTACCAGTCCCCAGCACTACTCTCATGTCTTGCCCAGGGGTCCCTTGAAAAATACATTTTTTTTAAAAAATCTCAGTGGGACTCACCTGAACAAACAAAAAGATTTCTGAAAACCCTCCCACGGCCCTGTCTACGCTATATATGTCCGTGCTCCACAACTGGGATCGAAAACGTGTTCTTCCTCTCTCTGTAGTCTGCCCCATGATACACTGAAGGCGTAAGGCTGACCGTACACGTATCCTGCAAGCAAGGATTCTGAAACCGCCTTCAGAACACAATTCAACAATCGTGAATTTTTGAATCCTTAACACAGTTCCTGAACGCTAGCGTGGAATTGGACTGGGGGGTGTAATTTGGGCCATTGGTAGGTGTTTTGGCAAGAGTGCTAGCAAATGGGGGGGGGGGGGGTGTTTTTCAGACCACATGACCAGGTTCAAGTGCCCATGCTCGCTGACCACCTCCCCCCTCCAGAAACAAAATTACTGAAATGTTTTTATTCCTACTGAAATGATCCCAAACGGGCCCACAGTGGCATAGAAAAGGGTTTAGCATTTCCTCCACATTCATAAATGAAGAAGAACGCCTTTCCCCAGTGGCACTGTATTTAGGACAGTGAACCACGTGAAGGATAAAAAATAGCTGCAGTTAATTTGCAAGAGGTGAAAAAAAAAAAAAAAAAAACCCATCTTTATACGATATAGAATTTCACAATCTTTCATTTCTCAGAAACCATGGAAAAATTAACTGAAATTACACTTTGACCCTGCAAGCAGCAAAAATACCTGCA
The DNA here is from genome assembly GCF_018555375.3 of Anguilla rostrata. Taxonomy (NCBI): domain Eukaryota; kingdom Metazoa; phylum Chordata; class Actinopteri; order Anguilliformes; family Anguillidae; genus Anguilla; species Anguilla rostrata. The sequence goes on along the minus strand of NC_057933.1, from coordinate 7,334,257 downwards.
CTTTAACCCAATAAGCCTGCCCCATCTCAGATATGCAACCCCCAGTACAATTCAGCTACGGTCCAGCAAATCAACAAGGGCCATTCTGCAGAGAGAAGGACACAGGACAGTCGTGCCCACTGTAATTCAATAGGCCGGGGACACATAAGCACAGCTTAATCCATTGATCTGGACTTCGCACTAAAAAAAGCACTTGTAGTTCTTGACATTGCACACGTGTTTAACGGGAAACTAATGCTTCAGTAACATCCAAAAAAAGCACTTGGACATAAACAAGTACAGCAATACAGCTGTACACTGACATTTGCTTCAAGAAGTGATATTCCCTTTAGATATTGCATAGGAAAGATAACGTTCCTGTGCACACCTTTACACCCACAAGTAGTACTGAAATGTTTAAACAATGCCACTATATACACCAATCATTCATCTTCCCAAAGGGTTTTTTTTTTTAACAAAATCTTTTGAAGAACACTCCCCTTTCAGTCATAAATAGGTCTCCCACTGTCTGCTGTAAACCGAAACAAAACTCATCTTCAGCAAAAGCACATTATTAATAAGCAAGAGTTGCTTTTCTTTAAAGTTACGTTCACGTAAAGCTCCTCCTGGTAGGAGCTGGCTCTCCGGTTCTGAAGCACAGAGAATGTTGAGGGGTTATTGCTGCGCTGGTCTGGCGTTTATTCTGATGCATATTTGTGCCTGTGTCGTAGCTCTGTGCTTCTGTCTGGCCGCCAGCGAAGCACACCTGGACGTGCCATGCAGACCACGGCCAGGATTAGGCCCCGTACAACGGCCCTCCCCAAAAGAAACCGCACCCGCCGGAATCTATGAATACGACAGCGGGTATGAGGGCCGGCAGGAGCCTCAGGGAGAGTAAAGCTGGCTCGCAGCGCTGCGGCCCCCCAGCTAAAAACGACCAAAAACACCCCTCACAGGATGGGACTGTTCCCGAATAAAAACGACCAAAAACACCCCTCACAGGACGTGACTGCTCCTGAATAAAAACGACCAAAAACACCCCTCACAGGACATGACTGCTCCTGAATAAAAACGACCGAAAACACCCCTCACAGGACGTGACTGTTCCTGAATAAAAACGACCAAAAACACCCCTCACAGGACATGACTGCTCCTGAATAAAAACGACCAAAAACACCCCTCACAGGACGTGACTGTTCCCGAATAAAAACTACCGAAAACACCCCTCACAGGACGTGTGGGACAGTGGGGGGCGGTCACATATATCCAGGAGCCCCTCTCAAAAAACAATACAATTTTCCCTCAAGGTTCGCGACCTTAAACTTCTTAAAAAAGCACCTTCGGGGTGTCGCAGTTGACAAATAAACGGTGCCTGTGGCGTCTGCGTGCGCCAGTGTTTACGTAACCAAGGGAACGGCTGACCCCAAGCAGGGAAGGTCGCCGCGATCTTAACCACTCACGGAGCAGCACTGTCCAGGCAGGGTCTGTGCGTTTCACCTGGAAGGACAAAGCATCCGAAAAACTACTCTTAGGTATGAGATAGTTATGTTAAGTTATGCTACATGAACAGCTATGTAAAAACCCTTGTAGACGAATATCTTTTCTGTGCTACAGTTGTTTTCGAAGCAGAGGTGTCGATATTGTTTCATCTAAAAAAAAACAAAAAAAAAACAAACTACACATTAATGCTTTTTTTTGCCAAAAATTCTGGAGTGAGTGTATGTAAAAATGGAAAATCGAGCAGATTTCTGAAAAAAGTAGAAATGTCTAATGGTCTCAATTAACCACAGAAACAGTAACTTAACAACAGTAACTACACAGACAAATAAGTTAAAAGACATGAAGCACAAATCGTGTGATAATATATAATTTTCCCACCCAATGTACGCACTTTATAAATATTCTTTTGTTTTAAATAACTGCCATCTACTCCACCATTCAGACGGTCCAATGGGAAAGGGCTGGTTCTCACCACCTCCACTGTCCCCGTCCCGATGGAATTATCTGGATTTGTTGAAGTTCCGTTGTCACGGCGATTGGTAAGTTTCATGCGCGGACCTGGTGGGTCGGCCCGCCTATTGCTAGCGATGTTGGGAGAGAGGGGACGCAGGGTCAGTGCATGCATGATTTTGGGAATGCGAGCGTTCCCATGCCGTGTGGAATTCCAGTGTGTGTGACGCCCGAGCTGCCTGGGGGGGGGGGAGAACGTCTCCGCCTGGCCGTCCGTCTGTCTGTCTGTCTGTGTGTAAGAGAACCCCACCGCCATGATGTCAGTCACCCCCGCCGGCTCCGCCCCCTCCCCGCCCGCTCACTCGGTGAAGTGGAACATGGGCAGCGCAGGTTTGGCGGCAGCGGCGGCGGCGGTCTGGAGCGGGTTGTCGTTCGGGGCGAGGGCCAGGGGGGTGCCGACGGGCGGCGGCGGGGGGACGTCGCCGGGCGGGGTCTGCGCGGAGGACGAGGAGGAGTGCGAGCTCTCGCTGGAGCTGCTCCTCGTCTCCGTGCTGGTGCTGGTCTTCTTCATCTTCCGCCTCTTCGCCAGCGGGGCCTTGTCCACGGTCTGCAGCCGGAAGCCCTCCCGCTTGCACTTGTTAAAGGCCTTGGGGAAGGTTGAAACCAGTAAAACTTTATTTAAATAAAGACACAGGAAAAACACACATCCTCTACACATTCTCTGCAGCAGCTCATGCATTATCACCAAGCCGCGGCTAAGACGCTCAGAGTGGGATGCAGAAGGACTTCATAGCGTTAGCGCTGAAAGGCTAGCGGCGCTCTTACGTTGAAGGTGGCTTTGACGTAGGTGTGCACGGACGCCGCGGAGGAGCCCAGGATGTCCGGCGTCATGAGCGGGTTGGAGGACAGCTGGCTGTCGTCCTGAAGCCAGGCGTTGTACCTCAGGTCGCACATCTTGATCCGCTTCTCCGGATCCACCGTCAGGAGTTCTTTTAGCGCACGAGAAGAAAACACATACAGTATGCTAACCATCTCCCATCAGCTGCAACCGCACCCATTAGCAAACACTGTCCCCTAGAACAGTACTTCTAATCCATTAAAGTTTGTAAGTGTTTGTATGGATTCCACAGCACTGCAACTTGCAACATTACATTGGGTTTTGTCATTATGACATCATAGTCATCATCGTCGTCATCACCTTGTATGAGGTCCTTGGCTTGCTGGGAGACATTCCTCCAGGCCTCTCCTTCAAAAGAAAAGTCCCCCTTTTTGATCTTCTTCATGATCTCCTCAGCGCTGGTGTGGGTGAGACTCTTCTCTTGACACTGGAAGGGGACTTGCCCTGACAGCATGGTGTACTGTGGGGAGGCAGGGCGGGGGAACCAATGGATTGGCGAGTCGACCCAACAATACACCAATGTGCACACAAACATGACCAATGTGTAGCACCCACCCGGGTGATGCACGGCAGCCATTTTGCGCCAGAACACTCACCACACATTAGCTAAGGTGGAGAGGGATTTAATTTAGCCAATTAAATCAGGGGATGATTAGGGTGGCCAGTTGGAAGAGAGCCAGATTGGGAATTTAGCCAGGACACCGGGGAACCCCCTACTCTTTGCGACAAGTGTCATGGGACCACAGTGAGTGATGGGCGGGGAGAGCGGGCTCACCAGGATCACGCCCAGGCTCCACAGGTCACATGACTCGTCGTAGCCGTCGTAGTTGAGGATCTCGGGGGCGGCGTAGTGGAGCGTGAAGCAGGGCGTCTTCAGCAGCTGGTTATCAGGCGGCTTCAGACGGGCGAAGCCGAAGTCGATGACCTTTATCTCCGAGCCCTCGCTCTCGTCTGTAAACAACAGATTCTGCAGGGGGAAGAAAAAAAACAGCACAGCACAAAATAACACAACCTAAGATAAATGTTGGTAATAATCTCAGTATTCATTTCTGAATGCATTTTTTTGAGTTCATTTGCAAAGGGCAAAATCTCCCACAGAAAACCGAACACAGACGAACACACCCAACAGGAACTATTTTACAGACAGGTCCTCACAGTGCAGTGTGGTGCAATGGTGTAAGTGAGTGAGTGAGTCAGTGAATGAGCGAGTGAGTGGGTGCGTGAATCAGTGAGTGAGTGAATCAGTCTGTCTGTGCAGTGTCAGTCAGTCAGTCAGTTGTGTCTGTCCGTACGTCTGGTTTGAGGTCTCGGTGGACCACGCCTATCTCTCTGTCTGTCAGTCTGTCTGTCCGTCCGTCCCGTCCGTACCTCTGGTTTGAGGTCGCGGTGGACCACGCCTGTCTGTCTGTCTGTCAGTCAGTCTCTATGTCTGTCTGTCCGTACCTCTGGTTTGAGGTTGCGGTGGACCACGCCTATCTGTCTGTTTGTCAGTCCCGCTCTCTCTCTGTCTGTCTGTGTGCCTGCCTGTCTGTCTGTCCGTCCCGTCCCGTCCGTACCTCTGGTTTGAGGTCGCGGTGGACCACGCCCGTCTGTCTGTCTGTCTGTCCGTACCTCTGGTTTGAGGTCGCGGTGGACCTCGCCTATCTGTCTGTCTGTCTGTCAGTCCGTACCTCTGGTTTGAGGTCGCGGTGGACCACGCCTGTCTGTCTGTCTGTCTGTCCGTACCTCTGGTTTGAGGTCGCGGTGGACCACGCCTGTCTGTCTGTCTGTCTGTCTGTCCGTACCTCTGGTTTGAGGTCGCGGTGACTGCCTGTCTGTCTGTCTGTCCGTCCGTACCTCTGGTTTGAGGTCGCGGTGGACCACGCCCACGTCGTGCATGTGGCTGACGGCGGACACCAGGCGCCTCATGATGCGGCTGGCCTCCGTCTCGCTGAAGTGCTGCTTCCGCCGGATCCTGTCCAGGAGCTCGCCGCCCCCCAGCAGCTCCAGCACCAGGTACGTGTGCAGCTGTACGGGCGTGTGGGGGGGGAGAGAGACAACCGTTCAGCCACACCGCTCCTGCCCACGCGCTCCCCCTCCGCACCATTATATTACATTACGCCCATCCGCTCAGCCCCGCCTCTCACCCGGGCGGCGCACGATGGCGGGAACGCGAGGGCGTGCACCGCGGCCCGGGAGGAAACTCCGCCTACGCCGCCGTCGAGCACATTCAGCCAGCGGCCATTTTCTCCGCACTCATCGCGACGCCTCTTTTCTCTCACGACATTTTCTCTCCATGATTAAGAAAGTATTTCCCGTGTCTTTTCAACTAGCGCACAATCAGCAGATGAATTTGCCTCCATCTCGCATAGTTTCCTGTCCTGTCTGAAAGGGCGGAGGTATCGGCCTGGTCGTCGCAGCAGTGAAAACGTTACGATGGGACCGTCGGCGCCACGATACGAAGGTGAACGAGGCAGAGCTCGGCTCAGGGGGGGGGGGGGTAAGGCAACGACACGCGTTTTGCCACACGCAATTCTACGCTTTGGAAAATGTTCGGTCCCTCTCCTTCTACAGCTCACAAATGCAGTTTCCAGCAGTGAGTGAAAGTGCACTTCAGAAAGCACTTTTTTTTCTCTCTCTCTCTCTCTCTTTTTTTTTTTTTTGCAATTGCTGAAGATGCCGCAGCCAATAGAAAGAGAACAGCGAGCGTTCTGCGGAACAGCGCATATGCTGCGGATTAATGCTGAAAATCTGATGAAAAGGACTTCGTGCCGCTTTTTGGAGATAAAGCATTAAAAAAAAAATCCTTTTTATATTTTCCAAACCATAATGCCAGACAAAAACGGACAGACACTATGTAGCTTAAACAAAACCATATTATTAAAAGCCAGACGGCGAACAATTAGCTCGTCTGTTGAAGGGCAGTTAGAGGTCTAATTAGCAGAAGGTTCCGGAACAAAGCGAGTGACAGGGCCTTTGATCTGTGAGCAGGGGCCCGGGAGAAGGGGCCCGGGGTGCAGGTGGAGCTGATAATAACCCTATGGAGCTCATCAGGCCTCAAGTGCTGCTTCTCTCCTCCACACGGCCCCCAGCGCTAATGAACCCGCACACACACACACACACACACACACACACGCATATACACACACTCACACACGCATATACACACACACACACACACACACGCATGCACCACACACTCACTCACTCACACACACACACGCATATACACACACACACACACGCATATACACACACACACACACACACACACGCATACACACACACACACACTCACCACACACACACACGCATATACACACACACACACACACATACACACACACACACACACTACACCACACACACACACCACGCATCACTCACACACAACCACACAACACACACACACGCATACACACACACACACACTCACTCACTCACACACACACACACACACACACACACACACGCACGTACACACACACACATATACACACACACACACACACACACACGCACGCACGCATATACACACTCACACACACATACACACACACACACACACACACACACACACATATACACACACGCACACAAACACACACAGACACGCACACACACACGCACGCATACACACACACACACACATGCACACGCACACATCAATCACACACGCACATACATACACAGACACACACACAAACGCATGCACGCACACACATATGCCTGCACGCACACACACACAGGCACATGGGTGCACACACACATACACAAACAAACAAACACACACGCATGCACACATACACCGTACACTGCCATCTCATATTTCTATGGTGTCAACAATAGACAACAATAGTCTGTCCTTCACAACACAACATTAGCATCCTAACTGCTGACAGTGTGTTCATGCAAATCCAGCTGATTTAGCTGAAAAAAAACAGAACTTCACAACAGACAGTGTTATCCAAGCAAATGGTTCTCAAAGGAATATTCACAACATTGTTGATTGAATGCTTTTTTTTTTTTAGTTGGCCCAACAATGAAAATGAACCACATACAAATATACAAATAACAAATAAGACAAATACCTGAGGGAATTGGATAAATTACTGGTAGCTATCTAATAAATGGGCAACAGACAATCCTCATTCAAATGACATAAACGAATGAGTTATTTTTAGTGCTCCTTTTACCAACAGGCCTCTGAATGAGAGATTTGATGCTGGGAGAGATGACAGACTATTTTAAAGAGTGCGCTCAGCTCAGTGGAAAGAATGCTGGGTTAGTCCACAAGCATCCGTGTGCAGCATCACCCGTTACTACCTGACCTTGTGCCCGGCGAAACACAAACACAGACTCACCACGCACGCACGCACTCGCACACACACAGGCGCACACGCATGCAGGCACGCACGAATGCTGATACACACACACACGCATGCATGCACCCACAAACGTAGGCAGGCACATACACATGCAGGCATGCAGGCGCACACGCACGCAGGCACACACACGCATGCACGCACGCACGCACGCACACACACACGCGGGAATTATTCACTCATAATCCCGCGCACACACAAGGAAATCATCTCAGCCAACTCAATTTCAGTGTTTGCAGTGTGACATCACCCCCCCCCCACCCCCCACCCTCACCCCACCCCCACTCCTGACCCCACGCTGTTGATTTTAGCTGCCTGATTGCTCGTCTGAGATGCCTGCACTGCACTGCTCCGCCGACTTGCTGAAAAACAAAGTACTCCTTCTGCCAGCTGTGGATCAAACATCAGTCGAGCACCGCAACTGTTCATTAATCTCATCTAATTAAGGTGAGTAATTAAGTAGGGCTAATTACCTGCCTGCGTGTTAGCTGCCTGGGTTTTTTAGCAACGTCTGCCATTCAAACTGACAGATGTGGCCCGAAACGTTCTGACAAGTGTTCATCTTATAAGTAGTTAGAGTTATTATAAGTGTTATGTGCACATCTACATACAGACAAAAGTGCATGTTAGCATGTGGTGAATGATTTGTGAGCAAATAAAAAAACTTTCCCGTGTCACAAACTCGCAAACTTTTGTGACTGAACCGTCCTGTCAGTTGGATTTCAAATGCATCACATAGTATCCCGGGTGACGGAAAACTGCCCACAGACACAGGAAAATCTAGCACAGATAATGTGGTCAATGACCACTGAAATAAAATAGTACAGTTAAAATATCAGCAGGTCATATTACTAAACAAAACTAGGCAAGCCTGGTTCAGCCGGGCCCTGGACTCAGCCTGTGGGGAACACTGACTCTCAGAAACCGGAACCCAAGACCACTGACTTTTGGTCCATAAATGGTACTGGACCACCAGTGCGACTCAGGAGAGAACGCCAGCTCACCTGGTCGTGATGGACCTCGTGGCACCGGACGATGTTGGGGTGTCCGTCGCAGAGTTTCAGAGCGGCGATCTCCTTCTGCGTCTGCGCCTCCATCCTGCGTGGAGAAGGCACCCCACCCCCAAAAAAAAACATGCTTAACTTTCTGAGGCGACTCACACATCAACTTTCCAAAACTACCGATGAAAAAAAACACTACGCTCCTTCTGAGAATAAGACAGAGGTAGAGACAGAAAAGTAAAATGGTTCAGGTTGTCATTTTTTTAAAACGCTACTGAAGACACTCAGGAAGGGAAGATGGCTTCCTGTCCTGGCGGGTCGCGGGCAGTGACATCACAGTAAGGGCTGAGGAAGACTCCGCCCGGGATGAGGCACTACCTCTTGCTGACGATCTTGACGGCGTACTTCTGCCCCGTCTTCCTGTGGGTGCAGCTCCTGCAGATGGAGAAGCTGCCCTCTCCCAGCACCGGCTCCTTCAGGTCCAGCTCATAGTGCGTGTAGAACGGGGAGTCCTGCAGGGTCCAGCATTAACACTGCATTACATCCACTGCATTACATCCATACCATTAACACTGCATTACATCCACTGCATTACATCCATACCATTAACACTGCATTACATCCACTGCATTACATCCATACCATTAACACTGCATTACATCCACTGCATTACATCCACTGTAGTACATCCATACCATTACTGCACATCCATAGCATTACATCCACAGTATTACACCTACTGCATTACATCCATAGCATTACTGCACATCTATACCATTACATCCACTGCATTACATCCACAGTATTACATCCATACCATTACTGCACATCCATACCATTACATCCACTGCATTACATCCATACCATTAACACTGCATTACATCCACTGCGTTACATCCATACCATTAACACTGCATTACATCCCCTGCATTACATCCACAGTATTACATCCATACCATTACTGCACATCCACAGCATTACATCCACAGTATTACATCTACTGCATTACATCCATACCATTACATCCACTGCATTACATCCATAGTATTACATCCATGGCATTATGTCCAAGTTTCACACCAGGTCAACCAACAAGTCAGCTCTGAACGCCATTGGAAGCTCAGTACAATTACATGAGACACTACATTACTTTATTCTGGGGAGAGCAGGTTTTCATTTACGTTTTTTAATACTGAAATCAGGAAGTTTGTATTGTGTGTACTACTTGTGGCTTAACGAATACTAAAAATGTAAGACAGCGTGTGACCGCATCGGGTCTTATCGTCCCAAACTGTCTGTTAGTCTGAAAAGGCGAGGCCAAGCCCGCCCAGTCGTGGTCACCCTCATTTGATTTTTTGGGGGGGCGGGGCTTACCTTCATCATGGCGCTGCGGGCCACGGCGGCAGAGCCGGGCCGCTCCGAGCCCCCGCACAGCTGGGACGGGTCGTCCATCACCACGTTGCGTTTGAACAGGATGGAGGGAGCCATGAAGGAGTAGCCCTGCGGCCCACAGACACACAGACGACCTTTAACCCCCAGGCATCGCCATCTTGATTACACTTCACCCTCACGCCGACTTACTGGCTTACAATTAATCAGTGAATGCACACCCACACACACGCACTCATGCAGGAAGCATACACGCACGAACACACGCACGCATGACCGCACGCACACACACACACACACCCACACGCATAAGTGAACTGCCACAGCATGAATCAATATGCATCGTTTTCTTAAAAATGAAACTAAGAGCAGGGATAATAAGCAGGGCTATGACATCACTGCTGGTTGGTCTTATCAGCTGCGACCCTGTAAAAGGTGGGCTGTCCCTCTTTACTCCAACACACAATGACACACACACACACACACATTAGACTCTTGTGAAGTGTGGCTTAACACAAGTATTTATGCAAACAGCATTTGCAGGCAAACGCATCTCCATCCCAAGAAGGATGTTGGCATTCGTAAAGTCCCTCCCCCCGCCACGCGATTGGCTGGTTTTTGACTGCGGCGCTCGTCACAGTTCTGAAAATAGAACCGCGGTCCATTTTTGCACCACTCTAGGCCTCAAAGCAAAGATGGCTGGCAGGGGTTCAACTCTCAATTGCTGAAAATTTCCAGCTGTAGCGCAGACGATCCAGGCTTGCCGCGCACGAAGTCTGCCATCTAGTGGCGAGCCGAAGGTACTGCCGCTACTTACGGAGAGCCGCCCGGCCTCTCAGTCGACGAGCGAGAGGGAGGACGTTAGCCTTTCTACGGCCGAAAGCATACGGCGCGCAGCCAGCGGCACGCGGCGGTACAGTAAGGACCGCATTCCGGCGCTCCGCGGGCAGGAGCCGCTCTCAGAAAGTTCAAGCTTTCAAGGGCAGCCGCAGTCACGGCGCCGTTTAGAGAAAAAACGCCATTCAGCGTGTCCATCTGGGGTTATTATGGAGGCCTTTTCATCTCCTCTCGCGCGCCGCGCCTCTCTCCCCCAGCTGCGAGAGAAGGGCGGCTTTGAAACCCCGCCGCTCTCCTCCGCGCAGCTGAATGGCGGGGAGAGGCCAGATGGGAGAGGAGACGCTCCTAATTGCCAGGCTTCAGTGCGTGTGGTGATTGCTCTGCTTTGAAATTACATTTCAGCCTCTCTAAAGCAATTTAATTTGTTCTGGGCGGGCGGGGGGGGGGGGGGGGGGGGAGCGAGAGAGATAGACAACACGTTAAAAGTTCACAATCGCAGTCTCGATCCCTGTAATTGCTACGCGTGCCAAAAAAAAAAAATACATATATGTATATTTATATTTATAAATATATATATATATCGACGTCTGCGAAGGACGGTGAAAAGCCAAGATGAAGTCGGTAATCAGAGGGGCTGCAGAGATAATTAAGACGGGCGCCGGGAGCCGAGCAGTCTGTCACCTTTCATCTCCACGCGCAGCCTTATAATGCGTCTATTGATCTCGCAGACTAAATACAGGCACGAGCCCGCAGCAGGCAATCACGCCGCCATTTGGGCCGCAGCTGGCGGCGGCGGCGGCGGCGGCTGTGAAGACACGCGAGTCGCTGGAGAAGCGGCGCACTCGCCCGCCCGCCCGCCTGCCCGCGCGAGTGAGAGAGAGAGAGCAAGCTGCATCAGAATGCGCGTCACGCCTCCCCCCCCCAGCGCTAAATGAATACAGGCGTAATTAGACGCCACGCCCCTCGTTAATACGAACGCTGGAGAGACGAACAGCCGTCGGGGAGCGCTCGGGGGCGACGCCGCTCGCCTCTGTTTCCCTAATCTCCACTCGAGCCCCATTTGGAAACACACCGCTGGGGTTTAAAAGCGGCCGAGCCTCTCAGATCTATTTCTGACCTCCTCTGGCGTCACGAGAGAGCGTCGCAGCCCCCGGCGCTCGAACCCGGAGCCGGAGAGCCGCTTAACCCACAGCTGCTACTCGCCTGTTACCAGCCTGTTACCTGGCTGTTATTCGGCTTTTACTAGCCTGTTACCAGCCAGTTACTCCTCTGTTACTAGCCTGTTACCAGCCGGTTACTCCTCTGTTACCATCCTGTTACCCGGCTGTTACTCTGTGCTTACTAGCCTGTAACCAGTCAAAGCAGCTGCCTTACACGCAGAGTTAGCTGTTACCAGCTGTACGGTGTACTCTGTGCTACGAGCAGCAGTGTCAAATTACTAGGTTCTGCGGAAGGCAGTACTCGCAGGGAGAAAATAAAACCCAGCATGCCCTGCGGCTGTCCGGGACCCGGGTCCAGCAGCCCGGGTTCAGGACCGGAGGCGTGCCGTGGCGGCCCGCGGGCCCGGTGCTGACCTGGAAGATGCGGTCGCAGTTCTGGGGCAGGGCGGCGGGGGAGTAGGCGGGGTCCATCTCGGTGAACTGCTCGGAGAAGTTGCTGACGTCCAGCTCGTCCCGGATCACCGGCTTGAACGGCGCCGGAACCTTCTTCGCCGCCAGGTCCTCCCAGTTGATCTTCTGAATCGGGAGCAAAAACGCACATTTTTAAAAAACGTTTCACCCTGTCTACACATCTTAGAGAGGCTTCACAGAAAACAGTGCGTTCTGAGACACGCACTTCTGTGACAAGCAGTGTCCAAGACCAAATGATCTAATGAAACCATGAACGATAAAAGGAATCCTCATCCAAATTAAACATAAGGAAATAAACTTTTTTTTTTACTCATATAGTACTACTCAATTATGTATTTATATCAGACAACAACAGAGTCAAACCTCTTTTTCGGTTCAAGTGTTTTTTTACAGTTATTGTTTTGTAATAACTAATAAATAAGTAATTCTGGTAATAACTAATAAATAAATAATTTAGCAAAAATAACACAAAGAATAAAACACTGCTGAACTCCACAGTCTGGTGTGTGTAGGGTTCCTATAATGAAAGAGAAAGGCCCATTCCCAAATCTGGAGAGGACGGGTAAAGCACACACTCCCCACTAGGGGCACCCCGCTACCAGCGGGCAGCAGGGCAGCCGCGCGCCCCTCTTGCCTGGTAAAAGGGGTGCTCCTTCACACTCTGCGCCCCAGACGGGCCCGAGCCCAGCCTCTTTTTGGGGTCTTTGGTGAGGAGGCGCTGGATGAGGAATTTGGCCGGGCGGCTCATGTCCTTGGGAAAGGGCGGGTCCTTTTTCAGGATCCTCCTGCGCGGAGAGGGAGGGAGAAGGAGGGAGGGAGGCAGAGAGAGAGAAAGGGAAGGAGAGGGAGGTGAGATGGTGGTGAGACACATGCAGCCAAAAGCGTTTCTTCATCTTTTCATAAACCTCTTTCGAACTTGTGAAACGAAACCCATGGGCGGGGGGGGTGGTTTCACAATGTTGAAAAAAATTGGAGAAGAACTGTGCTATTTTTTCACAGACCCATTAAAGAGTGTCAAAAAAGTGTCAAGAGCATGCAAAGGAACAATGGAACCCATCACAATGCAGGAATATATGCAAAAAAAACAACGCTTCAATTTAATGCGATCGACACAAACAGATTAAGAACAACCGAGCGCAATAAGAGGCTGTACATCGCTGATGCATTCACAGTAAACGTTAATGAAGGACGGAGGGTCTCACTTGGAGATATCGGTGTGGGAGTTCTCATCCCCGTCCACGGTGAAGGGCGAACCTCCGGTCATCAGCTCGTACATCAGCACCCCGAGACTCCACCAGTCCACCGCCTGTCCCCCCCCGCCCCCCCACACAGCACGGGACAGGTGAGCAACAGCGCCCCCTCCTGGGCATCGACAGCTAAACTGCAGGCAGCTCAGACGGGATTCATACACAAGGCACACCCTGTAGGATAAGAACCTCTCCGTGTAGGGGGCTTTACCTTGTCATGTCCGTCCGCTCCCCCCTCCACGATCTCTGGAGCCATGTACTCGATAGTGCCGCACACGGAGTAGGCCCTCTCCACCTGCAACCCAACACACAGCCCAAAGAGCTCAGCTTCACAACACACAGACTACAGAGCTCAGCTTCACAACACACAGACCAAAGAGCTCAGCTTCACAGCACCCCTCTCCACCTGCAACCCAACAAACAGACCAAAGAGCTCAGCTTCACAGCACCCCTCTCCACCTGCAACCCAACACACAGACTACAGAGCTCAGCTTCACAGCACCCCTCTCCACCTGCAACCCAACACACAGACTACAGAGCTCAGCTTCACAACACCCCTCTCCACCTGCAGCCCAACACACAGACTACAAAGCTCAGCTTCACAACACACAGACTACAGAGCTCAGCTTCACAACACACAGACTACAGAGCTCAGCTTCACAACACACAGACTACAGAGCTCAGCTTCACAACACACAGACTACAGAGCTCAGCTTCACAACACACAGACTACAGAGCTCAGCTTCACAACACACAGACTACAGAGCTCAGCTTCACAACACACAGACTACAAAGCTCAGCTTCACAACACACAGACTACAGAGCTCAGCTTCACAACACACAGACTACAGAGCTCAGCTTCACAACACACAGACTACAAAGCTCAGCTTCACAACACACAGACAACAGAGCTCAGCTTCAGCTTCACAACACGCTCTGAGCCGCCATCTCCTCATGTGAGCGGGTACATCCTAGCGACTTCATCCAGTACAAAGTTTTCTTTTCCTATGTCAATCTTCACACTTGATCAAGTTCATATTCCATAATTGAGCGTTCAATGATTTATTTATTAATTGATTGACTGATTTTCTCACCTCATGGAACTCCTTGCTCAGGCCGAAGTCCGTGAGCACGATGTGGCCGTTCGAGTCCAGCAGAATGTTCTCCAGCTTCAGGTCGCGGTACACGATGCCCAGCTGCAGCAGGGAGAGTCGGGTTAATGCACAGAACAAACAGAGTGTGGAGAGCAGTAGAGCTGATCCAGTCAGTGTGAGGTCCCAGCGGGAGTCACCCTGGGGGGTCTGGAGGCTACGACACTGCTTCAGGGAGGGGCTTTAAGAAAGATGACAGGCTGAAAAGACAACACCCCTGTGCTTAAAACTTCATACGTCCTCTCAGAACTGATTACTCCACAGAACCTACAGGCCTTCAAGGCCTGAGAGTCCCAGAAATCTAAAACACCCAATTCAATCATATAAACAGATATCCAATATCGAAATATACACAACATTTCAAATACATCAACACACACAAATCAAAGTAGCCCCGACACAAAGTTAAAACTGAGTTCATCTTCAGAGGGGGACGTATCGAACATGCATTTTGCTCCCAGAATTCCACACTATTCCGAGACATGAAAAGGCACATCCCTTTTTTAAAATAAGACACAATGATTACACCAGATTACACATTTGACTGATGCCGTCTTCGCCTTTTATCTTTCTGACAGTACTGGGGTGAAAAAGAAGAATGGAAGGATCAGGCCTGAAGAATTCTCTGTGCACACGAGTAATTCAACCAAATACCAAGGGTATTTTTATTTTTCAGGCTAAAATGACCCGAGGCGGTAGCCCTCTCCTCCACGGCATTATGCATGCAATGCACCAGTTATGCATTCTTCCTAGCCCACAGCGCGGCCTTGTAGCGTCGCTGATGGGTAGGGGGGTGGGGCTTGCTTTCACATGCATCTGAGCAGCATGCCCAGAAAGCACGGATTGTTCTAGAAAGAACCAAAACGGAGAGCTTCGAGCCACACTCCTCAGCACCCCCCCCCCCCCCCCCCCGATCAGCATGCAACGCTGAGTAAACGGGGAAGCCAGGGAGTGTGACAACAAGAAAAAAAAAAAACTGAACACAAAAGTGGAACAACACTCCCCCCCCACCTCCAACGCCCAGCCCCCCCACCCAGCCCCCCCGCCCCTGCTGCCAGCCTGAGAATGAAATGCTGACATTGTGTCACGATTCTGCGCTCGCACGCAGACGGAAATAACTTCTCGGGCCTGCACAGCAACGATTATCAAACGCCAGGACGCCATTTGTACAGCAGTTCCAGCGACGGGAACGAACGATTTCAAAATGACTCGGTCTCTTTGTCGGATCATCGTTAGCACCAGTTGTGTAACTCGGAGAGCGCAGGGAAAATCATCTTAAATTGCACAGGTAACCTTCGGCAACTTTATCCATTTATGCCAAATGACGAACAAGGTGAAGATTTTGTTTTTAATTAAGCCGCGGCATTATCGGTAATGTAGTTTCCCCCATTCACGGCCACTTCACTTCAGCGCTATCTGTTACATTGGTAAAAGAAATATGTATTTGCTGTTCATTCAGAGGTAATGTTTCTTGGCTGCATATCCATTTGTGATCTTTTTCCACTCTCTTTGCGAGATTGAATAACTAATTTTCAGCAGTTTTTATCTCCAGTAAAAACCCATCACACCGTTCAGGTGCCCCTGATAAAGGGCAGTGTGAAAACTCAAGCCTCGATGTTCATCCCTTCTGTCAGATAACTCCCGCTGAAAAGCCGCCACACAGAACTGCTGCTTCCCAGCATCACGCCTGCACGACTCTCGTGGTAAATCTGCTCTCTGAAATCTAAAATTAAGCAATTTCACATTTATATATTTCATTGTGACCCAACAACTGACTTATGAAATGCAACACAATACTGTCCCTTTTCCTTTATGCATATTGCATAAACATAAATATATCTATAAACTAAATGGTAATCATGCTGTGTAATGATATGTATGTGTAACTGATATAATATTAAGACTGGTTGTGGGTACACTGTATAGGCAAGGGCAGTGTCTCCAAAACATCCATTTTGTAGTCCGAATTACAGTACAGCTTTTAAAATACACACTTGTGTAGCAGGTGTGTACACACTAGTAAAATACACATTTGTGTAGCAGGTGTGTACACACTAATAAAATACACATTTGTGTAGCAGGTGCAGAGATATTTACCAGATATGCAACTTCCATACAGCTTCCACATTCAACTCATGTCTCTCCGGTACGAGCTTGCGCTGTGATTGGCTCAAAGCTTTTTGGGCCTTTTTTTCTTCCTTGTCAGTAGCAATAGCATTTTTTTTTTTTTTTTTTTAATCCACCAAATTATGGAATGCTTGTATGGCGTGATCTGGCAGGGCACGCGGTGCTTTTACATGCTAATCTGCCACAGCCGATAGGCCGCAAGTCATTTTTCTACATGAACGCACGCTTGCCCGAGCCTGAGCACTGCAGCACGCGATGAACGCATGCGACGATCCAGAGGCGCAAAAGGCTTCCAGGGCTGCTGCCACACCCCCAGGAAACTTGTTTACAACCAAATTTTTTTGAACAAGTACTTACAGGACCTCAATATCAGGCTTTTCTTCACCCACGAGCGCCCCGTGCGTGCAAATAGCACTTTGCAACCACGTACACTTAACTTCCCCTCCCTGTGAGAGACTGCAGAGCCCGTCCAATCGGATCGATGCGCCCCGATCTGGCGTAGTGACCCCGGGGGAGTTCTGCGGTGACCTTTGACCCCCGGGTGGGAGGGCGGGAGGACTCACCTGGTGCAGGTGCTCCAGCGCCAGCACGATCTCGCCGCTGTAGAGCGCCACCTCCTGTTCCCTGAAGCGCACGCGCTGCACCAGGTGCGTGAAGAGCTCCCCGCCGTTCACATAATCTGCAACGGCAACCTGGCGTAAACACACAACACAGTGTTTTGCCTAAAATTACTTAAGCAATTTACTTGACCTGGTCCACCATTGAAAGGGAGGGCACTGTCAGCGCTGAAAAAAGCCTGTTTTTAAACTTTGCTTCACAACAAAAACCACTCCTTTTTCAGGATTCTTCTCAGTTTCAGGCTGCAAGTATTTAGATATTTTTGACATATTATTGGGGGACTTAAGCTTTTAGCTAACAAAACTATATTTAAAACGAGCTGTTAAAATATTCACAACACATAACACACATACTCAAACTTGTATTAAAGCTTTTAATGATGATAAAAATAATTTCTAATTAATTCAGGTTATAAGGGTTAAAGAAGAGGGATACATTTACCCACAACCACACGGCACCATCATTTTAAACCGTAATATTAATATAAAAACAGAACCGTAGACGGGAGCGTACCGCACCGTATAACGGAACCTTTTTGATCACGTGACGAGCCCGTAACAATTTGCCAATCACCTCTCGTTAAAGACGCCGCACACACATTCAAACAAAACGTGGAGAGAGACGCCAGGTGTGAACACCTTTAGCCTGAGCTAATTATCCCCCTTTTAAACAATTCTAAACAATCAGCATCACAAAAACATTTGTGCGCAATTAACTCATAAAAAGGGAGCCAAATATTCCGTTTACAATCAAAATAGCAAGTTACGGCGGTTAGCTGCGCGAGAGACAATCACATTCTAGCCTTCAAACATAAGCAAAACTGATTTATTATAAACACCAATTATTCATACAAATGTCACGGAGCTAATTATAGCCTACAGATGCTAGCGCCAGCCTTCGCGCACTGTACTGAGAGTTCTCCTTTGTGAAAGGATGAATCCACTCAATCTGTAACAGCTTCTGTTAATTATTATTTCTTGGCAAGAGCTACATGAAATTACATTCCGTAAGAAGTGACACTTTCTTCTATAAAGCCGATTCGTTTATGGAAATGTGCAGACTCGAAATCTGCAATCAGGTTTCTTGCAAGCTCAACAATAGCCGTACGGCTCAGACATTAAAAATCACTGTATGCACAGTACGAATGTTAAGAATCCAGGCATTCAGTTATCAATCAACGAACTCTACTTCACAAATAAAGAGCAATGTACTCTTCAGACAGAGCAAACACTCCAGGTTTCACAAAGGAAAAGTCCAAATCAAACCGAAGAGTGGCTTGTAACAGTTCCTCAGAGGCAAACTGGTTTCTTTTAGACACAGAGTGAATCGCTAAGGTAAGAACACTAGTATAACAGCTTTGTTCTAGATTGTAGAGGCCAGCGGTACATTTTGGGTCAGTGTTCAGACACAGAAATACCACGGGGAGGGGGAAGGTAGAGATTATGCCCGCTAACGTGTGAGCCTCTGGGTAATGTCCTCAGTCGACCGGTGACAGTTTGTGAGTCCAGCCCTCCCTGTTTCAGCCTGTCTGTTTATCTGCATGGAATAACCTTCCCTGACCCCGTTCTGTGTGGCTGATGATGTCATTGGCTAGTTACTGAGGGGAACGTGCAGTACAAGATATAAATATTAATGTGAGTAAGTCTAAGAACTATAATTTAACACAATAAGGACAACAATTTTTTCAATGCTTCTCCATGTCAGAACATTTTACATATACTAGGTAAGCACATTACTGAAAAAAACCCTACACCTAAAACTATTTATTTTCTGGTCTCCTAGAAGAATTTCACCTGTGTTTATCTAAACATCGCAGTGTATAGCTAGTAAAAGTAGGAAAATAATTGGTTGTGTGAGCAGGGAATACCTTCCCTTACTAGTAATAGGTCACATTTTTATGAGCACAGGGTCACACTTACGATTACTGGCGCGAGCGCTACTGCGTCACAGCTAGAACTACAAACCGATGGTGCCGTGGCAACGATGTCTGGGAGTTCCATGGTGCAAAGGCGCAGTCAAAGGTTCGAGCACTGCCAATTACCCCCGCCGTAAGTGCGACCTTCGCTAATTAAGGGCCGGTGCCCGCGCCACGCCTTCGAAATGGCAGGGGACAGACGTCGCTCTCGGCCGTAACCGTTATTTACTGCCTGGCTACAGCGTCGGCTTGGCGACGGCAGGAGTCCCTTTCACACGCACGACGGGCGCCCAGTCTTATCCAGAAAGGGCTGACGTGGGGGCAGGTTTCTGTTTTAGCCCAGCGCTACGACCCCCCCCCCAATTCAAGTAACTAACCATAGTCTTCACTTGCTCATTCATGTGCTCCTGTACCGAGAGTCACTCTAGATAGCAGCGCCTTAATGTAAGGCTGCAACATAATGTAATGTATTATAATGTAATGGCGCGAGTGGCACAGCAGTTAAAATGAAAATGAACCTATTCAGCCGGGCTGTGGTGCAAACACAGGAAACGGATGAGACGAGACGGACGGACGGACGGACGGACGGAGAGACAGACGGACAGACCCAGGATGAGGTGCAGCTGCGTGTCCGTCTGGAAGGCGTAGTGCAGCGTGACGAGGAAGGGCGACTGGCGGATGTGCTCCAGGACCTGCCGCTCGGTGCGCGTGTGCTCGGCCGTCTTGGCCTTCTGCACGATGGTGGCCTTCTTCAGCACCTTCATGGCGTACAGCTTGCCCGCGTCGTGCCCGCTCACCTTGCGCACCAGGAACACCTTCCCGTAGGCTGCCGGGCCCAGACCACAGCGTTAATATCAACATGTGACACATACACACACGCACGCGCGCACGCACAACACACACACATACACACACGTGCACACAAACACACACGCACAACACACACACAAAACATGCACGCGCACACACACACACACACACAACACGCACGCACAAAACATGTACACACACACGCACACACACACAACACACACACACAAAACATGCACGCGCACACACACAACACGCAAGCACAACACACACTCACACACACGCACACACATGTGCTGAATGCATCTTTAAGGAAAATGTGTGTGTGTGTGTGCATGTGTTTGGGTGTATGTGTGTGTGTGGGTGAGTGTGTGTGATTGTGTGTGTGTGTGTTTGCGTGAGCACACATAAACGTGAAATGAATCATTGCAAAACTGGTCCCATAGTGCATTGCTACACTCGGTCTGCAGAAAGAGTGTGTCATTTATTCTGAGTGGCTGTTACACTGCAGCACTCACCTCCAGTGCCCAGCACTTTGAGCAGCTCAAAGTTCTCTATCCCCACCCGCTCCACATGGCCAGTCAGGTTAGCTGGGAAACAGAGAGGCCGGTTAGCACAGCGTCCGCAACACACATTACCATGCATTACATTACACTAAATTAGCAGGCACTCTTATCCAGGGCAAGGCGCAATGAAGGAGAAATGCCATCCTACGGTTTAGCCTGTCTCAGGCCTAGAAGCACGGTTATTTCTGAATGTCTGCTAAGTAAAATGGACTGTTTTAAAGGGTATAGACCTGGAGTAGGCAACACTGTTCCTGGATTGCCAGAGATGGTCTTGGTTTTTCTGCTCCATCCAAATCATCGATCAAACTCCTATACTCAAGTTAAGATGGAACAAAAACCAGAAAAGTCACTAGCAGTCCAGGACCAGGGTTGTCTACCCTTGGCAATGGGACAGACCAGGCTTGTCAAACTGAATCCCAAAGGGGCCTCAGTGTCTGCGGGCTTTTGCGTCTTCCTTCCTTTCAATCAGCTGTCAATTAAGATCTCCAGAACAAGGTGTGTGGATTCTTTAGTCAATCAATGACCTTAATGCCAAAAACACACCAAAAACCAGCAGACACGGCAGCCCTCCAGGACTGGAGTTTGACACCTGCGGTGCAGACAAATGCTTACGGAAAACTTTTTCAGCTGCAATGCATACATCTGACCAGCAGGGGCACTGTGCAAGCCAGATGGCATGAGGGAAAGATAAGGAAGCTCAGCTGAACTCTGAGACTACACAGCATTACATTACAGTCACTTAGCATGGGAACAAGAACAGTGAAGAGAATAGAACTGATAGCATGCCCCAGTTATACAGAAGTACGGTAATACAGTACCAGCATTGGGCTATCCACTGCTACACGTCAAATGAATTGCCGCAGAAAGAGCTCACTCAACAGAAATCAAGATGACACTGGACTTGGTGGCAATAAAGTTGCTCTCCAGCTAGACCGTTTAAGGACTTTTCAAACACATTCCTCCATATCAGATATCGTAATGTCTAGCGTGCCAAACCCAGAACCCAAACAATTCTAAGTCAATTTCATTAAATGGGATAGAACAAATCCTCAATGTAGGAACTCACAAGCAAATTCAGGACACGACATCAGGGAATTAATTAAACGAACCAATGAATTAAAGAGAGCCACGATGATGCAAACTTAGCTTGAATGCTAAATTTAGAATTCTCTACCAACTGATGGTCCAGTAGTTTAGTGCACTGAAACTGACATTCCGGGAAACACTGAAGTTCTGAAGAAATCACCTCACTTTAGGTTTTAAAAGCGGAAAGTGAACTGCAGCCACCTTTAGAGAAACGGAACGAGACAGGACAAGCCGATTTCCTTCTAAACTGAGCATTTCCCTTTGTGGTGAACCCGACTAACCACGACAGCTCCTTCCTCTCCGAAATGCAACGTTTCTCAAGGGGCCTCAACCACGGATGCTTCAACTTTCAGAGAGTGGAAAGTGTGTGTGTGTGTGTGTGTGAGTGAGTGAGTGTGTGAGTCTGTGAGAGAGAGAGAGAGAGAGAGAGAGAGAGAGAGAGTGAGATAGAGAGATTTAGTGTGGCATGCAGGTCTTAATCAGGTCTGAAGACAATTCGGTCGCACAGAACTGAAGAAGCCGTGAGCACGTCTCGGTTCAAATCACAAACAAGAAAACACAACCAAGCGTTTCACAATCTTCCACATAAAGAAGAAGCATCTTAACGTGGCGAAATGAAACGAGGGCATCCCCCCCCCCCACAACATCAGCCCGAGGACGCCGGTGGAGAAAGAGGAGGCCCTGACAGCTGAGAGTAAAACTTTTCTTTGTCTCTCAGGCTTCCTGTCCCGCTCGGCTCGGCTGACGGGCGCTAAATTGGATTAGGCTCCAAAGGGGTGCGCGCAGAGAGGGCCAGAGAGAGTGGAAAGATTTGGGTTGTGCAACACCGCAGGCGGGGGCTGTGCTCGGCCACCCCGGGGCCCATGGGAAATGAAGAGCGTATTTATAGAACAGAGGAGCTGGGGGGTGGGGGGGGGGGGCTCACTGGGAAGGGGGTGGGCAGAGGACATTAGCACACTGACAGAGGACAGCCGTTTTCCGGGGGGTCACACACACCACACGAGAGAAAGAGAGAGAAGGAGAGAGAGAGAGAGAGAGAGAGAGAGAGACCCAGGGCGACCTACGCAGTGCAGTCAAACCAGCTCAGCGGCACACCTGCAGCCTCCACAACTGCACCGGCAGGTTACGCGCACGCTCTGTTCAAAAACGCGGTTTTTTTTTACGGCCTGTGGCCGTATACGGAAGCCCTGTTCAAGCCGCGGTCTGTCCGCATACAGCGACTCTGTTCGAACAACGGTTATCGCTGCATGTCCGCATATGGAGGCCCTGTGCAAACCGCGGTTTGTGTCGGGTGTCTGCTCGCTATCAGACGCTGAGGCGGTTGGTTTTAAATGAACAGACCGCTAATAAAACAGCCCTGTTCCCCAGTCCATCCCCGGAACTGATGTTATTTTAAAAGCTAGCTAGTCCATTTTAAAGCTTATGGACAGAAACAGATCTAATTTCTGAAAACAAAAAAACGAGTCATTGAATTTTCAAAAGAAAGTTTTTTGCATTATATCTTTTGAACTCTAAGTCCTTTAAATCCAAATACATAAATACGTACCTCAGATTAAGGGGAAGTGTTTCCAGAAAACCTTTTACCTCCAAATATGATGCAAATGTTAGAGCCCCCCCCCCCCCCATGTTGATTTGCTCTTCCGTGGATTAAAGCCAAATTCTGCTCTCCTTAATTTAAAACCACATCTATAAAAAGACATCCTATCTCAAAATAAAGCAACATTAATATCACCTGTCATGAGTCATGACATAATTCACTTGCAACGTTTGCAAAATGCTGCCTTTGAAAAAAAAACGAAAAAAGGAAGAAAAAATTCAGTAGTTGCCATATTTGGCCTGTTGCTTACAATGGCCCAGTCCAATATGCAATCATTTAAATTTTATCTGATCGTTAACTTCAAGGGCTGGTATCTCTAAGGGACCAGATTACTCATCATGGTCATGTTTTGACAAGCGGCATTTTTTATCCAATCGCGTGCTTGTACTTGGCTGCCAAATCCTTTTTGTTTGGCCCACCTTTGGCCCAGTTATCTCCAGTGCAGTCTGGGTAAAAAAAAACGTTCTCCTCCCTCGACCGCCCCAATCTTTCCCTGCAGGAGAGATGGGCTCAGGGTGCTCCAAGAGATCATTAATCCAACATGCTCAACATGACAAACAGCCTGCGTTAGGGCTGTGTTTCTCTTCCAAAACCCCAAAGTGCAATGGCATGCAGATTAGGCTATATATGGACAACCTGGGATCTATCAATTCTGATTCATTACATTATATTACAGGCATTTAGCAGACGCTCTTATCCAGAGTGACTTACACATTTTTACACAGCACATTTACGATTCTAATAAATGATGTTTAAATGCACCATTTATAAATATGAACTGACGAGCGATCAAGCCACCTTGAAGTTCTCTGTAGCCCAGAAAGATGCTAAACAACACATGCATAATGTAGCCTATTTCAAAGGCCCCAAAAGTGAACTGTTGAACTGATATATATATACAGGAACATTTAAAGACTAGAGTGGAGAGGATGCTTACAGGATAAAAGCCATAAATCAGAATTTAGCAACCTGTATCGCCATGACACCAGCACTCATGAGCAATCAGACTCAGTGAGCTCAAACAAGGCATGTACTTCTGAAGGATCGTGGGTAATCCAACAAATGACACTAGACCGGAGGGCTGGGCTGGCAGCTCCTAAAAGTGGCTTTTCTGGGTATACAAGGAGCCAGGGCCAGCCTATAGGGCGAGAGGGCAGCCTATCCCAGCTGCCAAAGGATTTCAGCAACAATGAAACCTTCAGTTAAAAAGTAGCCCTATTTCAATATGATACTTAACGATCCACATACACAAGCAAGCTTTACATACCACACAAAGCACAGACCAAACTGCTGCCCATTCTGAATCGCTGTCTCAGCCGTGGAAGACAGGCTGCTGGGCAGGAACCTGAGACCCCCTGTCCTGAGGAGGCCGGGGGTCTGGGGCTGTGCCCTGGTGGTGGGGGGCAGGGGGACGAAGCCCCCCAGAAGCTCTAGAATTTGCATAATATTTAGAGGTAAAAGGTAGCTTTCCTGGAAACACTTTTCCTTAACCAGAGGTAGCTACATATTTATGTATTTGGACTTAAAGGACTTACAGTAATAAAATATAATGCAAATGACGTTGTTTTGAAAATAAAATTACTAGTTTGTTTTTTGGAAATGAGATCAGTTTACATTCATAATTCACTCCAGTTTCCTCCCAGGGTCCAAAGACATGAAGGCTAACTGAAGACTCTAAATTGTCTCTAGGTATGAGTGTGTGAGTGAATGGTGTGTGTTCCCTGCGACTGACTGGCGACCTGTCCAGGGTGTATTCCTGCCTCATGTCCAATGCATGCTGGGATAGGTTCCAGCCCCGCGACCCTGACCAGGAATAAGCGGGTTAGATAATGGACGGATGGAAAAATAAACATGAAATAATAAACAACAGCTGCTGTCTCCATAAAGCTGTCCGTGGTCTTCCTTATTCATGAGTCAGTGCGTCTGTTCAGATGAATTAGACCTAGGCGTACAGAAACGTAGCTTCATAACACAAATGTTAAGACATAACTCAGTGTTTCCCACAGGGTTTTGGAAAACTGTGATGAGGACCTTGAACCCTCCAGCACCCCCAGGAGAAAATTGTGTACATTTTGACAGTTAAATGCATCTGTTGCACTTTGAGAGGAAAATCTGCTAAGATCTGCTAAGAAGTTTGTGCCTTTGTAAACAGTCCAGTCATAAACTCATGCAGTTGTATCACCATTCTAGATGTTTGAGCCTACACTTCAGGCATCAATGAAATTAACTAGCCTAAAAGCTGTCACGTTTCACTGGTTTATTTCAAGTGTTTGGAATCACACTCTAATGTTGCAGTAAAAAAATATGGCACCGCGCGCTACGTCAGATTTAGAGGTCACATTCAACTAAAATCATGATGGTGAATTAAAGTTAAAACCTATCAAGAAAAACTTTTCTACATCAAAAACAGTCTTTTTTCAAGTTCAAATAGCAAAAATGTTTAATCAACAGGTTTCAATTAGAGATGATATAGAAGGGAGATATTCCAACTTCATGAACATCTGATGTCAAAATTAATCTTAAAACAGTACCTGAGCTTAACATTCAACAGCTTTGAATACATTTTTATAATCGACATAACATCACATATCACACTTGGGATAGGCTATAGCTTTGTCAACTTTGTCAACTAGATGCTGGAAATGATGTAGCCTAATAGTACAGTACAGAGTAAGTGTGCAGCCAACATTAGTTGTTTTGAATTGACAGAACATTGTAACCTCTCTATTCCACTCACATCGATGAAAGTGTGGCGAGTTAGCTCAGAAAATGGGCTACTTGTACCAACCCTGGCCGGCCAGTAATCATTCATATCACAGCGCAAATATGGACAGCATCACTCCTTCACGTAATCAACATTACACTTGGCTTCGCAGTCAGATACAGGCAGCTTCGCTAACTTGACGCTAACCGGCGCATGTCTAACTGTATGTTGGGAGACCAGACACATGCAGGATACCATATAACAGACACTTGACACTTGTGAGCCTATGCTAGGAAACGGTGCAAGCAGACCCATCTGATACTGCCATGCAAGAAAAAAACTAATGCTCTCAACATTGTCAGTTGTACTTCATTTAAAAAAAATACCCTACATTAAGCTCCGCTAGCCAGTGCAACATTATAATACTGCTATAGTTAGCAATACAGCATTTGTTCCAGCAGGCTCAGCAGGTAAAAACAGGCTCAGTCACTTTAAAGCCAGGCTCACCTGCAAATGTCTAAAGCAGGTGGTTAATCACTACTCAGTGTGTAACAGGCTGACTTTCAGTGTGTAAAGCACGCTCACTGCAGTGTGTAAAGCAGGCTCATGCAGTGTGTAAAGTCAGGGGGTTTAAACACTATGCAGTGTGTAAAGCAGGCTCAGTGCAGTGTGTAAAGCAGGCTCAGTGCAGTGTGTAAAGCAGGCTCAGTGCAGTGTGTAAAGCAGGCTCAGTGCAGTGTGTAAAGCAGGCTCACTGCAGTGTGTAAAGCAGGTGGTTTAATCACTACTGCAGTGTGTAAAACAGGCTCACTGCAGTGTGTAAAGCAGGCTCAGTGCAGTGTGTAAAGCAGGTGGTTTAAGTCACTCACGCAGTGTGAAAGCAGGCTCAGTGAGTGTGTAAAGCAGGCTCACTGCAGTGTGTAAAGCAGGTGCAGTGTTAAAACACCGCAGTGTGTAAAACAGGCTCACTGCAGTGTGTAAAGCAGGTCTGGTTTAAGCACTCATGCAGTGTGTAAAGCAGGCTGACTGCAGTGTGTAAAGCAGGCTCACTGAGTGTGTAAAGCAGGCTCATGCAGTGTGTAAAGCAGGCTCACTGCAGTGTGTAAAGCAGGTGGCTTTCATCGCAGTGTGTAAAGCAGGCTCACTGCAGTGTGTAAAGCAGTGTGCGTTTAACACTCGTGCAGTGTGTAAACAGGCTCAGCTGCAGTGTGTAAAGCAGGCTCATGCAGTGTGTAAAGCAGGTGTAATCATGCATGTGTAAAACAGGCTCACTGCAGTGTGTAAGGCAGGTGGTTTAATCACTACTGCAGTGTGTAAAGCAGGCTCACTGCAGTGTGTAAAGCAGGTGGTTTAATCACTACTGCAGTGTGTAAAACAGGCTGACTGCAGTGTGTAAAGCAGGCTCACTGCAGTGTGTAAAGCAGGCTCACTGCAGTGTGTAAAGCAGGTGGTTTAATCACTACTGCAGTGTGTAAAACAGGCTCACTGCAGTGTGTAAAGCAGGCTCACTGCAGTGTGTAAAGCAGGTGGTTTAATCACTACCGCAGTGTGTAAAACAGGCTCACTGCAGTGTGTAAAGCAGGTGGTTTAATCACTACTGCAGTGTGTAAAACAGGTGGTTTAATCACTACTGCAGTGTGTAAAGCAGGCTCACTGCAGTGTGTAAAGCAGGTGGTTTAATCACTACTGCAGTGTGTAAAACAGGCTCAGTGCAGTGTGTAAAGCAGGCTCACTGCAGTGTGTAAAGCAGGTGGTTTAATCACTACTGCAGTGTGTAAAACAGGCTCACTGCAGTGTGTAAAGCAGGTGGTTTAATCACTACTGCAGTGTGTAAAACAGGCTCACTGCAGTGTGTAAAGCAGGTGGTTTAATCACTACTGCAGTGTGTAAAACAGGCTCACTGCAGTGTGTAAAACAGGCTCACTGCAGTGTGTAAAGCAGGTGGTTTAATCACTACCGCAGTGTGGAAAAACAGGCGGCCCCACACCCTGCCCCCGGCTCAAGCGTGCCCGCACATGTGCTCGACCCCTCTGCGGAGGGAGGGAGCAGCATCGCTACCCACAGGGCAAACATCGCTGAGCCAGCCAACAAAGGGAGACATTTTTACATTCTTCTCTCCAGACGGACGGCCGTGAGACTGCAGGTCTGAACTCTGCCCGCTTCACACCATACCGGCTGCTGAGCCGACACACACGCCCACAGAGATTTTATCACAGCAAAGGCTATATCACACCTTTTTTTAATGTTACAACACGTACCGCCTGTGTATGTGAAATACACATACTGTATTTCACGTCTAAAAATAAATAAATAAATAAATAACGTTTCCGGAACGCTCAAATTTCACAGTCTCGGTTGTGGGTGCCAAACAAACCATTTGCTGGTAAAAGCACAATATTTTGACACAGCGAGTAGACATTATGGCTTTCAAGTGCCCAGAGTACAGTGTAGCTACACGGCAGTTAGACAAAGTGCCTCTCAGGGCCCTGTCAGGGTTCGAGAAATTCGAAAATACCTGGGCAAGCTCTACAGATCAATCTCCAATTCATTTTCATTTCTCTCGGTGCCAAATTAATGGGGGAAACCGTTGTTAAGGTTATTAATGAACAATCTCATCAATGGGGAAACTGAGTCTTGCCGCACAGCGTGCACATTGAGCCATTTCCCAGCAGCCTTTGGGGCAATCCGGAGTGGCCTGAGCTCGGCTGTAAGATTGGCGTGTGCCACTGAGGCAGGCGAAAGCAGGCCGGTACACATAATCTCCAGGTCAGCGACGGAAATAATGACCCGTCTCCAGGGAAACTCCCGCTGCTGACGGGGGCTACGGAGCCGGCCTGCATCTGAGGATGTAACACTGTAACTCCAGCCAGGGCACAGCCAAAGTGTCAGAGAAACCGGCTTAGCCAAGGCTGCCACTCAAAGGGGGTGCCGAGTGGTCCACAAGGTGTGAAACTGAAGTTAACCCCCCCCCCCCTCCGAAAAAGCCGTCAGATGAACAAGGACAGTGACTCTCTCCTGTTCCTGTCCTGATACTGAGAAAGAAAATCTGCATACAACGATATCCAAAAACCAAAGCTCTACCAGACACATCTTTTTATACCCACTCAGGCACACAAAAAAAAAAGAGTCAGATAGTTTGATTAACAAGATTATCACAGAAAATTAAAGTGCCGGTGTGTAGCTTTGATATTATGCCATTTAATCGCATGCACTGCGTGAGATTACATGTGCATTAATACACGGTTTAATGGCTTAACTCAGCAGATGACCATATCCAGGTCAACTCAACAAAGCCTTGCATTTTGTTCCACATGGTTTACATTTATATAGGCTAGCTAGAGTTTCATTGATACAATTTAGGTTACGTGCTTCGACCAAATGTGCAATAACAGAGATTACGCTGGTCGTAGGCTGGGTTCTATAAGCACTACATTGTGCCACTTATCCATAACTCAAAGTTATGCAAGTACCAACCACCTTCGTGGAGAGTCAAGAAAATAAAATATTACACAGTGCATTCAGCAATTTCACACTAAAAGCCCAATATAATCACATTTTTGTCCAAGGTTTTCCACAAGACACATTTTAAACTGCTCTCAAATAAAACAAATTCAAGATGCAAGTCAGTTTGTACGTTATGTGAATTTTCAACACAGGGATGCATTTACATGCATGGTTTTTAAGTTTAGTCTATTAGACAATACACAATACACAATGCAAACCAATGACAAAGTAACCAACATGAAAACTGTTTCTTAAGATATATGCATTAAGTGAAACTGCAGATTGTAGTTCAGATACAGACACCCAACGCATTTTAGACGACAGCTGTATCCATCTAAAGTCAGCCCATTTCACCGTACTGGGCCAACTAATAACCGTCTTCATCCTCGACAAATAACCTGTGTTTTGAGAGTGACCAGCTGCTCCACGAGTGAGATTAAAAACAGTGCTTGGGAAGGTCTCAGAGATCAGATAACGTGTCCAGATATTATTAATCTGGGCATGAGAACTTTGAAAACATTAAACTATGAAGCACAAGCAAACAAGGACGAAAATGTTTTTTAAAAAGCTCCTTTGACAGTTATGGAGTGCAGCGTAAAAAAAACTCCATAACAAAATGAAATAATTTGCGGCATGACCTACTGGAAACACGTCTTCAAACTCCCATATTACAGCATGGGAGTATTCTTCCTCCAACATAAATAAGAGTAGTTCTGAACGTACTCCAAGTTCCTGCCCTCCAGAACACACATCGATGTCATTTCATGCATGATAAGCAAACGGAGCTGATGCTGACAGGCGCTTGACAGCACAGGCACGCAAGGACGAGCGCCGTTACTACACGCAGCTTGTTTTAGCAGCCGAGCTAGCTAACTAGCATCTCAGTACAACATAAACATAAAACGCCAATAAACTAACGTCAGATATTCAACAACATCCCAAAATAAAAGCAAATTTCTAAATTATACGCACTGTACCAACAATTATTACTGACGAGTAAGCCAGACTAACGTAAACTGTAGACTATCTTTAAAAATATGCAATATACTTGCACTACTTTCAGCCTAATAACCAACTGACTAGCCGCATAATTTATCTTAGAAACTAAAGCAATATGACTTGGATGTATAATAGGTATAGTTCGGAGCTAACGTTAGCTAGTCTAGATAGCTAGCGGGCAACCACACAGGCAGTCTAAAAAGATAGGGAACTTATTGGCGCTGATCTGATGTTGCTCGCAATCAGGACCTTTACGATAGCTCAGAGCTTCAAAATAAGTGCCCTTTACCTAGTTCGTCAACATGTAACAAAAGTAGATAAGTAGATTAGCGAGCTTAGCTGCCAGCTGTTTCCCGTAACATTATTAGCTTACAACAAACAGCTCTAGTAACAGTAGCTAACTACTAATAACAGATAGCTACTGGACTACATGTAGCTAGGTAGTTAGGAAACTAGCGCGTTTCTCGGTTAGTTAACATTCGTCATCTTCATTATCAGGGACGTCATGTTAACCTGAAGACTAGCTAAATAATCCAGTTCTACGATACTGAGTGAGTATCCGTGTAACAAATTTGACAGTATTGGAAAACTTGTGTTGGCCTCGGCAACATCATGTTCATGTCACTAATCATCAGGCTAGCTGTGTTAGCCACCGTCACTGCTAGCCAGCTAACTAGCTAGCAACCTACTCCTCCCCCTGCCATTTTTGGACCTTAGATTTCACGTTGCAAACCGCGCCCGATATTCTAAAAACACCCAGTCACATGCAACCGTGCCCGCCTCGAATCAAACGCTGCAAGTGTGATAGTTTGTCAAGTATGATTGATAAAATGCAATTTACCATTTTTTAGCTCGTGCTTCACCGTATACAGGTCACCTTCTCTGCTAGATGATCCGTCCATCGGCGATGGCATCCAAGGCGCCGTTCGCAAATATACGACTTACAATAGCTAGCTAACAGCCTAAATTCGAATAAAATTTGGAGTGACTCTGAACCCCCGTAGAGGTGTTACTAAATCTTAACTGGATAACTAGCTGCCCCGCATTAAAAATCGTGCAACCAAAGTATGACACGATTCACCCCCAATAATCACACACCGTTGGGTCCATTAACGTTACTACTACAACTACACCACTACTGTACCCTGTGCAATCAGGCCCTCCTACTGCGGCGATTGGGGTTGCTAGGCTAAATCTAAACACGCAATTGGGCCACATCGCTGTCAGTACAGACACCCCCTCCTTTGAAATAAACTGCCCGGCATCTGTACTTTATTCTGATTGGTCTAATATTTGGCTGCAGGCGCAGTGATTAACAGCTAGATATGACTGAAAACTTGATATCCTAGCTTCTCTTTTTGGAGGTAACGTTACGCCTACATTGCGGCTGTCTCAGTTCTCTCAGTATATTATTGTTTTGTGCATTTTGAGGTCAAATGAATGGCGCCATTGATCTTATAGCAAAATAACAAAATATTCGTAATTGTATGGAGTGTGTATAACTCCAAAAGTAGTTAGTAATTCAAGCACACAGCTTGTTAAGTAATTGTTGGAGCTATATTTTTGTATGGCCTTAATTATATTATTTTCTACATTTTTTGTGCATTTCGTTATTTTAAAATCTTTTACTTCTTTGTTGTTGTGCACCTTCAAGATTTCTCAAAGTCACAGTAGTGTATCCCAGTTATCATGTGCAATATAGTACTCTTCATGATATGTAATGATGTCACTTTGAAAATACTATTGAGGATAAGTGTAATATAATTTTACTGTCCCTGATTTACTACCACAATCAAACATAAAGGACACCGGACAAGAATCAACTGGAAATGTTAATGCCTTGTTTTCAGGGGCATGATGTATGTAAAGTTTTAGCAGGCAAACATAATAAAATAATATGCAAATGTTCTAGCATCCTTTTACATCGCTTTAAACCATGGCTGTAGTTTGGGCTGTTGTCTTGTTCATTGTTATTGACTTCTGCTACTTTTTGGACATAATCAAACATACACACACACACACGCACACACACACACACACACACACACATTCTTTCTGTGTACAGTATATCACAAATTACCTGCAGCTAACCTCTGAAGGCTACTGTGGCTATAGTACCCTTGTGTAAGTGAAAACTACATTTTTGTGAGAGTGGGCGAATGTGTACTGAGAGATTATGATGTAGACTTTGGATCTCTTGCACATTCAGTGTACTCTCAATAAGGGTTTTTTCTTGTCTTATGTCCCGATGTATGACAATTAAGCAACAAATTAGTATTTCTCATAATAATTTGTATTTTTCACATAAAAACATACAGTGAGCATCATAAGAATCCATTATTTGTATCAGAAGAATTCCAGAAACAAAATCAATTTTCAAGCTTTTCAACAGGGACACTATTACATATAAATATACAAAATAAATATAATTTACACAGCACATTAGTTCAAAATCTCTGTCATTTGAAAAAAGTCAATACATTGAGTTGATGAGAGATTTCACCATGGGATGCATTGCTGTCTTACATTATATTACATCACATTACAGGCATTTAGCAGACAGTCTTACCCAGAGCGACTAACACAACATTCTACATAGCGATGCCTTGCATTTTTTTTTAGATTTATGTGCCTTTTAATTGTCATGAATATGCCAATCAATTCATTCCTATAAAATAATTATTTCCCCATATATATTCAGATATGGTTCAACTCTTTTAAAACCAGCCCATATATACAACATGTTACAAGCCTATGGAGCATTGTCAAAAGCTCGGAATCTGTAATGAATAAGACCATTTCCACTGACCCCATTACCAGAGTAGTTTGGACAGATATATCTGATGAAGTGTGCATGTGTGAAGAAAAATACATTTCTCAACCCTCATGTATGCACAGAACATAGAAAAACTGGTCACATCAGAATGGCACACAGCTAAGGTAGGTGAGCAGATATAGTGTGCGTGTGTGTGTGTGTGTGTATGTGTGTGTGCACGCGGAACCACACGGGTGAGTGTATGCTGGCGTGCACATATTTTCAAGCGTGAGCGTGCATCGATGCATTCACATGATGTTGCCGTCTGTGTGCCAGTTAAAAGTCAGGTCCTTTCATCTCAGTCACGCTCTCCTTCATCCTCTGTTTCCTCCGCTTCCTACAGGAGAGGAGGAGCCAGGTGACGCCCCAGCCAATCAGCAGCCCTACGACCGCAAGCAGTGCAGCTGCCCACGCGGGCACATAGCTAGGGTCGCTTGTTATGGTCGGAGGTGCGGTCGTGGTGGATATGCTGGGAAAGCTGTTCACCCTGGTGAAAATGTAAGGTTGGTCCTGGACAGGGGAAGGAGAAAGAAGTGATTCGTTAAGCATCAGGTGGAAGAAGAATGACAGTTCCCAGACCTCGGATCCCTTTTCTTACACTAGCCTTACTCTGCCCAGATCACATTTTTAGCTGGAAACGTGCGTGTATGCCTACTTTGTAATGAAACGTTTGAATCCAAAACATTTGAATCCATTATTTCAATATTTTTGAAATAACAGAATTTTGCAGAAAGAAACAGGTAGAAAACACCTTGGTGCTGCCCTCTAATGTTTGAAAAATGCTCTCCGTGTTCCAGCGCCATGCACATGTCAATCAAGAATTGTTGCCGCGCACAAATCTGTCCTTCATACAATGGAACACTGCTGGCTCCTGATTGGCTAGATTGGTTTCGCCATATAATTGCTGGTTCTTGATTTATATTTGATCTGCAATGCTTAGTTTGATGTGTTTCATGATCAGTGTTTCATGAGCTAGGTGCAACTACACTGCACAAATTCATTTGCATGTAGAATACTTCATGCAAATGAGCTGGACACACGTACTCCACCTACCCCAGGACGAATTTTTCAAAACTAATAGTAGGTGGAGCCAGGCTGAAACAGTGAGTGCAATAACTCTTTAAGGTGTGATATGTGATTAGAATGTTCTTGACTGAACATTCTAATGCTGATGTAACAATCAATACAGGTAATCGAAAGCAATGGAGTTCTAGAACACTGACTTTTTTTAAAAACAGTCAGTGTGTGTCAGTTTATGATGCCTGTGCAGTGTGTGTTAGTTCAGGGTGTGCTTTTCTCACCTGAGTGGGACACTTGATCTTGTTGCGGTCAGACGTAAAGTTATTGTAGACTTGCTTTCTCTCCTCAGGCTCCAGCTGAAACGATGGAAACAACCATCACCTGACGTACCAGCCTATCTCCCCCCTAGTTTTACACTCAGCCATTTGCACCTGTTTCCGCACACTTTGCAGGGGTCTGCTGTGTGTGATTTTTAAATCGATTCCCTTCCCCCCACCCCCAACCACTGGTATTATGTCTATTTCCACAGAGGCAGTAAAGTAAAGCCCCCTCAAATAATCGCTCTAGGCTTTCTGTGGCTTCGGCCTCTGGGTCTCCTCCCCGCCTCGTACCCACCATGTTATTCCAGAGCGCGATGGCCATCTCTGCGTGGCCTCTCTCGCTGAAGTGGAAACAGTCCACAGAGAAGAAACTCACATCTGGCTTTTGATCCTGGGCATGGGGAAGGGGACAAAAAAAAAAAAGCCATTTAATGTGTGCCACAAGTACAATTGTTTATGGACGTGTATGAAATACGTGAATACGAAAAATTAATCTTTGTTGTAGTTCCTAACCTCGTTCAGGGAGATCCACTGTCCTGTAGGTTTTCACTCGAACCCTAGCAAAGCACAGCTCATTCAACAGCTAGAGATCTCGTTGAGCTGCTAAATAGTATAATCAGGTGCGCCAAATTAGGGTGGAGATGGAAAACCTAGTACAAGACAGCAGATCTCCAGGAACAGGGTTGGGAACCACTGACATAATAGTTAATGCCTAACATGTTGAGGTGGCAGCAGTCACTCAGCTGGACACTGACCGAATTCAGGGGGACGACCGTGTTTCGGAAGTACGGCTGGGTTACCACGGCGAAGTCCTCACGCCCGTCATAGCGCCCCCCGGAGACCAGGCGCTGTGATTCTTCCTGGGTAGACAGGAAATGGCGGAATGTGTTAGTGGGAAGAGCCCTTCTGACATGGCCGATGTTTGTGATTCTGATATTATTACTTCCTCTCAAAGGAGAGACAATTTGCATTAGTGGTGTAGGGAGACTGAATTTTTTTTCCAGTGCAGGTGCAAATCATCCTAATTAATATTGAAAAATAATGTAATCAACCCATTAATGTGATCACAAAAATGTGATTAGAATGTTCATAACAAAATATTTTTATGCTGACGTAACAATCACTACTAGCGGCTGGAGGCAATGCAGTCCTATAACACATACTTAAAATTTTGAGGAAAAAAAAGTCTTAAAAATCCTTCTCTTCAAAGTGTTAATAATTAAGACACTTCTGTTTGCTGCATCCTAATTGGCCCTCGGCCCCGCGCTTCACTCGCCTGGTAAAGCCGATTGATCCTGTTCATCTCGCTCAGCTCCAGGGAGTCCTCCGAAGCAGCCCGCCTGAACAGACGGACAGACGACGACAGCGACTCAGACAGACGTCAGACACACGGACAGAGACGTAGACAGGGAAGCAGACGACAGCGGACAGACGGACAGAGACAGTCAGACGGACGGACGGACGACGGACGGACAGACAGACGGATAGACAGCAGCAGCAGACAGACAGTCAGCGCGTTCTGGAGCGCGTGAGTAGCAAGCTTATTTTCACGAACGGGGGCAGCGAGACAACAGACTTGTGGGGACAAAGAGGACATGCTGACAGAGGGACACGCGCAGAACAGAAGACCGGACGTTCCAACGACAGGAACACTGACACAGTGGCACGGACAGGTCAGGCTGAGAGGCAGACGGCCAGTGATACCCCAACTGATGTAATGCAATGTCAAAAAAATAGTATTATTTTTAGTACCTATAGGTACTGGGGTATAACCTCAAAGGAACACCCATTGCACCCTTAACCATTTAAGCTTAGTATTCAAAGGAACATGAGGGAACGATGTACCACAGAGAACAAAAAACGGACCCATACCTTATCCCTTTTTCTGGCAGTGTGAGACAGACAGGTAGTGATACAGGCAGACAGAGAGACAAAAAGCTCTTGAGACAGACTCAGGCAGTGATAATGACAGACAGAGAGACAGGCAGACAACTAAACCCACATGCAGGTAGAGAGGATGACAGACAGTAAAACCAACAGACCGTAAAACACACAAGCAGTGAGGCTAACAGACAGTAGAACAGGCAGAACAGTGAAATAACCAATTGCGGTAGTGAGATGGACAGGCAGTGACTCAGACACGCTCACACACTGGGACTGACTTTTGCACCAGTGAGCAGCCCAGCGTGTCAGAGTTGATCCTCCTCAGGCCAGTGATCTGCAGGATCTCCACCACGTTGACCAGCACCCGTGGAACCTGAGCAAAGACACGGCGAGAGACAGATTCCAACATTGCACTGAGACTCAACAAAGAAGACATCGACTTAACACCCCTAACACTGATAGTGCTAGAAGAAACCAAGAAAACTTGCTGTGCTGACATGATCCTGTAGAGATGTTTTGTCACTGGCATCAGAGTGTTCCCTGATTTGACTGTACTGTTGACTGTGCATTGCAGCATTACAATACTATCCAGTGGAACGTTAATATCATTACAGTAGATAACACTGAACTCCAATTCCCAGGTTCCCCAGGTGAGCATGCTCAGTTACCCAAGAAGCTGGCTCACCTGATATAGCAGGTCCAGGCTCTCCCTCAGGTGGTAACTGTAGTTCTGAGGTGATAGCGTGACCTGTATCAAAACCAAGGGAAACACTGTCATAATGGAAATAGCCACACAGAGCTGACAGGTAGCAACCAAGACAACGGCTGCCACATTCACAGATAAAGTCACCCATCATTATGATTGACACCATGCAATAAAAATATAACCTCGTTCTGATATTCAGCTTTCGAGTACAACAATCTGAGACCAAATCAACTTAAAAAGACGAAAGACGGGGTATAAAACTGTTTCCCATGGCCACCCAGGAGAACCCAAACAGATCACATCACATCCGTATGTGTAACTGAAGGCCACAGTCAAATCATCCATTAAAGGTCAGAGCTGGCCTAAAACGATAAAAACCAATGCACTGTGTCGAATGGGCACTAATGAAGGACAGACACAATTAACCACAGCCCTTCTGCAATGGCAAACTGCCCCATAAAAATAAATGAGTCACATGGCTATTAATGAAGATATGTGCAGAGAATTTAATGAGGATGAGATCTGATCCGGAAAGGACTGCAGATCTTCGGTGGAGGGCATAGTCTTGTCCAGCCCCTCTCAGCCAGAGCTCATTCCGATCTCTAGTTTTTCCCCTCAAAATGGCTGAAATGATAATAATCTGATGATCACGAAAGTCATATTCTGAATATAGCATTTTAAAATCCACACTGGTAAATTCATTAAATTATCTTAAATCTAGGGCATAGAATAACAATTAGTAACTAATTAGCATGTATGAATTTTCTTTCTGGATGGATGGATTTATGTATATGTATATACATCTGTTCTATAAGTGGGCGACAAATACATTTGTGATGATGATGATGGTTGTTCTTATACTATTATTATTATTATTATTATTATTATTATTATTTGTTATTTTGCACTTGCATTTGTATGTGCTTGGCAAGTTCCTCTGCCAGGACCATTTGCACTCTTTAAATGTTCATAATTTTAGTACAATAGTCATGGTCAGTGAACTGTACTCTTGCACACTTGCTCTTGCCTCTGGCTTTGTTACAGCAGCAGAGCAGAAGCCAGGGTCATCTGTACTGCCTGAGCTATCCTCAGATGACATGCCTGTCCTTCGGCCATCTGGCAGTGTCACCATAGATATCCATGAGAATTTATCCCCCGGCTCTTCAGCTGTGCTTCTGGATGAGCCCGGCTAGGGCCACAGGCCTTTGTGTTTCAGCTTATTCCTCCGAGCCTGTAGGTGGCACTAAGTATCCCTCACCACAGGGAAGACTCACCCTATCCATGCAGTACTGACACAGGTCGTTGCCCCCGATAAACAGTGTCACCAGCTTCCAGTCGTTTGCAAAATCCACATCCTATCATAAGGTCAGAGAAAACGTTACTGTTACCTTTCATTCCAACAAGCTATTATTTTATTATTTGTTTGTTGTGAAAAAATAGGGGAGACTACGCAAAGAGAAAGAAAGAGTCTTATTTTTGTAAACACTGTAAGTCAGATGAGGTTGTCAGGAAAAAAATTCAATGCATAATTGAATGCATACTCAAGTGCACGGTGGCTACATTAATGATAGGTGAGTGCAATTCCCAGGATCCCAAAATCTCTCCCAAAAGGATTACCATGCGTAAGTTAAACAGGGTTAAGCCAGACTCATATGCCCACGCCTTGGTGTGCAGAACAAACCAGTTCCATTTAATGGTTTCATTTATTTCCATTTTGGCACCAGCATGCAGATATATCACAGACTATCTTGAACCTTAGAAGAGTAGGTTTTTTGGAATTCAAAGTCAGGGTTTCAGAACTACGTTGCTTTAAAATCACCAGACATGATTGCAACGTCAGAATTAGAATGTTCAGTTAAGAAGATTCTAATCACATGTTTGTGATTTTACACCTTAAAGGGTTAATTCAGTCGGATTAACCCTGGGATGATTCAGCAACCAGGGCTGGGGCTTACCTTGCTTGTCTTCAAAGCTTCAATCAGCTTTCTTGCCTGATCGGGGATATCGCTGAAAGAGAGAGGGAGGTGAGGGTGAAAGAGAGAAAGAATCAATGTGAGGATTACGCAAAGGAAAATCAAAATGATTGACGGGCTAACACGGTCTGATATAAAGATGGACAGTTGCCAAGACAGAAGCGAGGGAGAAAAGGTGGAAGAGAAAAAGGGTGAAAATGGGAGGACAGACAGACAAAGGAGAGAGAAAGAGAGATTTGAATGTCAACAGCAAAACACGTCTGTTCTGCTCTGTATAGTAGCTTTGTATTCTTTTCTATCATTTGAGAAAAGTCACACCCTATTAGTGAAAATAGAGAAAATGGGAGGACAGAGAGAGAGAGGGAGACAGAGAGACAGAGAGAGAGGGAGGGAGGGAGATACCACGTTCAGACTGACTCACTCGGCCTTAGATCCTGACACTGCCATATTAAAGCCTGTCTTGCTGGTCCCCACACCCAGAGAGAAGCCGTGGAGCGAGGGGTTAAACTTCCTCAGGATGTCTGAAAGACAAAAGCAGAAGAGAGGGGCACTGCAGGCGGAATCTGAGCAGGGATATTACACCTGGAAAAAAAAGGGACTTAATACAGATGTGTGCTGGTTCCATGGACTACTTGAGGTTTATAATTACTTGTGTCTCAGAGAAAAATCTTCCCCAACGATTCAGGTTTTCAGTAAGCTATAGGGTTTATCAAGAACAAAACCCGTTTTTGGAAGGGCGTGAAACCAGTTTTGTCTCGTGGCAACAGTGCCATCTAGTGGTGGCATGCTGTAAAGCTGTTACGTTTCATGGGACACTTACTGGGCAATGTTGTAACTTCCTTCAAGGTCTTATCACCACCGATGCTGCCAAAACAAATGCACAGATACACACATAAAATGGCAGAATCCAGTCAGGGGTGGTTGGTTCCAATGCATCTGTTGGAAAATATGTGTGTGTGTGCGTGTTTGTGTGTGTGTGTGTGTGTGTGCGTGTATATACATGCACATTAAATGCTAGGTTTAAAATGATTCCTACAATAAGAACAATAAAACACGTCAGTTTCTCACCTCCAGGACACTCCTCTGTATTCAGTTTTCAGCTGCAAGATGTTCTTTGATTTTGCTCCAAAACCTGTCTGGGTGACAGACAAAGACAGCCAATCAAACTGACACACACACAGACAGACAGACAGACAGACAAACAGACAGACATTGATACAGACAGAAATATGTAGGCCTGTGTACAGAAACACACTCACAGATATAGAATCCCCTAAGGTAGCCACCACTTTGATATCCGCTGGCCGTAGTCTGTGAACTGAGATCAGGACAGAAAGAATTATCAGAAAGAGGCATCAGAATAATCTTTTCATACAAGGGCATTGTGATGAACGCATTACAAACTCTACTCTACCCCCCCCTCCCCCCTTACCTGAGGTTGGTGCAGGATTGGAAGGTGCCAAGTCTGTGCAGGAGAAGTCACTTCCCCAGTTCTAACAGACAAAGAGACAGACTTGTTACAGATACACACAACCTGCTAAAAGTACATACCATTTCTTTTCCAAAACTTTGCTCTATAAGCAAAAATGTTTATTTTGATTGAATTAACAAACCCTTTGATGCAATTAGGAATTATTTTTCAGTCCTTAATTGATACACAAACTGGTTGTGGATTAAAAACATTAAAATTCTCACCCACTCTGTCATGTGACTTCCTTATTAAACACAAATGAAGCTATATGGTAAATATTACTACACGTAACCTGTGATTAAAGCTCCACATCCAACCTCTTTCTTTATTATTTTATCAGAAGGTAGACACAATATGTATCTTTAAGAATACTAACAGGTAAATCCAGTTTGCTTTCAATACCATATACAGTGCATATTTCAGAATCGCACCATGAACCTGTAAATCCAATTTACTCCCTATGTGAGATCATGATTGCTCATATTGCAGATTAGTGGATGATGCGCTTTGACCTACTGTGACTGGTGGAGGGGTGGGGGCGGGGCCCTGGTAAGTGTAATTGCTGTTCTCATAGGTCCGCATGAAGGGTTGGGCCTGAGAGGAAGTGACAGACCACTTTAAAAGGAGGACATTTCTGCTAAACGATCCCACAGAGACCATAACCATGCCCCACACAACAAAGTGTTCATTGTAAACTCAACTTTGAGTACTTCTGACTCAAATAGAGTACATAATGATCCCCACTAAACAACTCTGTTAGAGCTAATTTAACACTGAGTATATTTATAATATTCCACTGTGACATTGGCTGCTTAATGTACAGTGAGCTTCAGCAGAAATATTGCGTGGACATTGGGCTCCGTAAAACATAGCCTTTAGATGACCTGCCCCAGATGTATGTACGTAAAAGGCCCACAGGAAGAAGCAGTGCTACATTTCGTTCTCTTGTTTATCTGTGCTCCCCGCACCTCCCAAACCACAGCACCCCCCCCAGGGGAGATTACCTTGGAGGGACATTTCAGCGAGAGGCCGGCGGTGAAGTCCTGAGTGTGAGTTTTATTACCCACGGGCTCCAGCTGGGGGAGGGGGGGGGGCAGAGGAAAGAGAAACACACACAGCTCTCACAGTCAGCTCGAACACCTCTGTGTGATGGCAGCGTTTTGAGGAAGCCTGTGACAGTTTGCGGTGACCTTCCTCTGTTTCCCGGTGTCAGTAACTGATGTAGTGTGAAGATTTGCAGCTGTTTAGTGTCCACGACAATTCATCTGAAGCATAGTTTAGTTCAAAAATCAACAAAAAGCTCAGGGAATTATTTATTTATTTTTTGCCACTAATGAGCCAAGGGAAGGACGTTTTTCTCTGTTTTCACTGTAAGGTTTTTAGCACCCTCCAAAGAGCAATACAATATTAATCTTATATAATATTAAAGTGTATCATCAGGGGATAGCATGGTTTAAGGCACCATACGGTTCAAATACAGTTAATATCTCATTGGGTTATAATGCAATCACTCCAGGGGACTTCTCTCTCATTTCCTATGCCAATTCATCTTCTATTCTCTGTAATTCTGCGACTCTGAAATTCACTGAGAAGTGCACTGTTAGAGTTCCAAGGCTCTGAGCTGTGTGTGCGTGCATGTGTGTGTGCGACAGTGTGTCTGTGTGTGCATGCCTGTGTGTTTGTGTGCGTGCGTGTGTGTGTGTCTGTGTGTGTGTGTGCCTGTGTGTTTGTGTGTGTGCATGTGCGCATGTGTGTGTGTGTGTGTGTGTGTGCATGTGTGCATATGTCTCTGTGTGTTTGCATGCATGTCCATGCAAGCGTGCATGTGTCTGTCTGTGCCTGTGTGTGTGTGTGTGTGTATGTGTGTGTGTGTGTGCGCATACGAGTGTGCATGTGTGTGTGTGTGCTTGTGTGTGTGTGTGTGTCTGTGTGTGTGGGTGTGTGTGTGTGTGTGCGTGCGTGTGTCTGTGCGTCTGTGCGTCTGTGCGTGTGTGCGTGTGTGCATGCGATCGTGCATGCTTGTGCTTGTGTGTGTGTGTGTGTGTCTGTGTGTCTGTGTGTCCGTGCGTCTGTGCGTGTGTGCGTGTGTGCATGCGATCGTGCATGCTTGTGTGTGTGTGTGTGTGTGTGTGTGTCTGTGCATCTGTGCGTGTGTGCGTGTGTGCGTGTGTGCATGCGATCGTGCATGCTTGTGTGTGTGTGTGTGTGTGTGTGTGATCATCACC
This sequence comes from Anguilla rostrata, assembly GCF_018555375.3. Classification (NCBI taxonomy): domain Eukaryota; kingdom Metazoa; phylum Chordata; class Actinopteri; order Anguilliformes; family Anguillidae; genus Anguilla; species Anguilla rostrata. Next base: position 7,291,470 of record NC_057933.1, on the reverse strand, counting down.
ATGTTGTTCCACAGGGCACGGGCCATTAGGGTGTGGGACTTCTGGCTGAGGTGGAAGCAGTCCAGGGCGAAGTAGGAGCGATCAGGTCGACCATCCTAAAAGAGGAAAATGCAAAAAGGCAAAATGCAAACCAGTTTATAGGGTAGTATGCATGTTTTAACAACACATTTTGTGTTACTTTCAACACAGTCTGATAAAACGTCTCCCTTTGTAACACATAAATTATGTATTTGTAACACAAAAGTAGTAACTTTGATACAAAATATGTTGAAAACAGTAACACAAAAAGTGTGCTGGATATTAACACATCCTTTTCAAGAGTGTCCTGTGTTCTTGCAGCTGGACAGATGGGAGGGTGGGAGAGATTAGAGAGAAAACAAGACCAGGTTAAAACCTAGTATATGGCTGGACCTAACACACGTGATCCGGCCGACCAATGGTGTGACTTCATAACTCGGCCGACCAATGGTGTAGCTTCATCACTCACTCAGTCACTCATAGACATTCGCATTTGCAGGGCTGGCCCCGCTGTTGCGGTCCAGCCAAAAAAGATGGGAGAGGAACAGTGCCCCTCACCTCCAGCAGGGGGAGCACTACTTCTCTGAAGAAGGGCTGCAGCACCACCGTGAAGTTAGAGTGCGTGTCGTATCGTCCTGATTCGATGAGGTCCTGCATCCTACGCTGCGAAAGAGAGACGGTGACTTTAGTGAAGGCCACCGGGGCTCGTACCACAAAGCTGACCTACGGCAATGCAGCATACTGGGTTTGTAACCTAAAGGTTGCAGGTTCGATTCCCAGGTATGACACTGCCGTTATGCCCCTGAGCAAGGTAAGGTACCCAACCTGAATTGCTTCACTATGTAGCTATATACATCTGCATAAATGAACACTGTGTACAGATGTGAAAGCTGTGTAAGTCGTTCCAGATAAGAGTGTCTGCTAAATGCTAGTAACATAGTCTAACCCTCTAACAACTTTGAACATGCCTTCTGTCTACCAAATGTCCTGTCAGAGCCATTTATAACATTATACATTTGGCTGAATTAATTTGGGTAACAAACTTAAACAAATTTTACCTGATAGGCTCTGTTCTGGTCAATCAGGTTCTGAAGTTCAAAGGTCCCTTCTGCTACCACACAACGGCACAGAGCTCTATGAGGAAGAGACGTAAAACATTTAAACAACGCATGTGCTGTTTTATTAAACTCATCCCCATCCTCTTTTATGGCTGTTAACTGTGCATGACGCAGCTCTGCATCTTTATTCTTTAATGTCATGACTACCATCTTACTTCTCCTCTGATACTGCTCTGAGGGTTGCCAGATTTAAAAGTAGCCAAAACTGGACAACATGCACAACTTAATCACGGGTGAGGTGGGAAACTGGGGGGAGGGGTCTATCAGTATGGATGAAGGACTGGGGTTGGTTGAGATGAAACCAGCACTACAAAATAAAGGTAAATTCTGTCAATTCGTTACACAGACCGGACATTATGTTGTCCAGCTGAGATCAAAAACCGGACATTCTGGTTGGAAACGGTCATCTGGCAACCCTAACTGCACCCCACCCTAACTCACATACTCGGGTCTGCTTCAACGGTCCTCACCATGCCTATTGTGCACTTCTGCAGAGAGACACCTACCTTACAAGCCAGGAAGGGCACTTCAGGGTGCTGTCCTCGTGCAGCTTTCTGAGGGGAACCATGTACATGAGCTCCACAAGGTTACAGAGCGCACTGGAGAGAACAGCAGGGGGTACACCTGAGGAGAGAGAGAGAGATACAGCACTGAGAGAGAGAGAGAGAGAGAGAGAGAGATACAGCACTGAGAGAGAGAGAGAGAGAGAGAGAGAGATACAGCACTGAGAGAGAGAGACAGAGAGACACAGACAAAAACAGAGGTGGAGAGATGGATACAGAACTGAGAGATAGAGACTGATTGACGGACAGACAAACACAGAGGCAGAGAGACAGATACAGCACAGAGGGAGAGACAGAAAAAGAGAAGTGCAGGTACAGAACTGAGAAGGAGAAAGGGAGAGAGGTACAGGACAGAGGGAGAGAGAGACAGAGATAGGCAAGTACAGCACTAACAGGGATAAGTACAGCTATAAGAAAGCGGGGAAAACAGTTCAGTGAGAGAGAGAGGCACAGGGAGACTACTCCTTTACCTCTCTGTGGAGGATATCCAGAGCTTCCCGAATGCGAGATAATATGTTATCTGGGGAGAAATAAACCTGCAAGAAGAACAATCTGTTTGAGAAAACAGGCTGTCTGAAGAAGCACATCCCTCCACTCCATGCTTAAGAATAGCAAGAATCTGTAGATGTTTACTGTCTGATCGTTGCCCCTCTGTAAGGACACCTACATGTGTTTTTTGTCTTGTGTCAAGCACCATTCTATAGTGAACAGACACTAAAGCTTGGTTCACTATTTACAGGTTGCTGACCTCCATTTTATAAAATGGTAAATATAGGAAATGCACCAGAAACACAGGGGTGTTAAACAATTTGAAACTGGGTCCCTGAAAACCCCATTTCCCACCATCCAACAACAGCAGAGGATTCTGGGTAAATACTGGCACTCACGGTGTCTGTGCAGTAGTCGCACAGGTCATTTCCTCCGATGAACATGGTGATCACCTTCCAGTCGTTCTGGAAGTCGATGCGCTGTGAGGAAGACAGAGTCAGGCAGCGCAATGCCTATGCTGGAACATTATTACACAATGAAAGCTTTTGTTAAGGGATGTATGTGCTTTGTGCTTGCTTAGGCGTGTGTGTGTGTGTGTGTGTGCATGTGTGTGGGTGTGTGTATGTGTGCGTGTGTGGCTGCATCTGTCCTACCGAATCATTCTTCATCATGTCCACAAGGCGGCGCACTTGGGTAGGCATGTCTCTGAAACAAACAAAAAAATTGTTTTCACCGGAAATTAATTAACAGATTACATTTTTTTTTTTGGAGAAACACATGCATGTACAAACACAATAGATAAGTTGTCAGACAAACACACATATACACATCAATATAAAAATATGGCGAGAGAGAGAGAGACAAAGACAGACAGATGGATAGACAGAGAGACAGACAGACAGACAGGCAGACTCACTCGCTTTTGGCCCCTGGAACAGCCTGGTTGAAGAAGGATTGGGGGGAGTTCTCGTCCCCTATTCCCTCAGAGAACCCGGCCAGCGAGGGATTAAACTGCCGCAGGATGTCTGCATGCACACAACAGACACGCCAGTACAAATCAGGCCTCTACTGAACTGTGTGCTCCAGGTACAATAAGCTAGCATGAACACTGTTACAATAGGGTGTGGCAGTTAAAGAGTACACATACGCATGCACACACACACACACACACACACGCACACACACACACACACATATGCACACACACACAAGCAGACACACCAACACATGCAAGCACACATGCACACACACACACACACACACACATACGCACACACCCAAGCACACATGCACACACACACACACACATACACAAGCACACACACACACACACACACGCACACATACGCACACACCCAAGCACACATACACACACACAAGCACACACGCACACATACACATGCACACAATATGCATGCATACATACGCACAAACGTGTACAAACAGCACAGGATATCCATGCACTGAGACACATGAGCCAGACGAATCCAACAAAGACCGCGGTCACACCAGTGTGATAAAGACCAGCACGGTGAAACGAACTGAATGGTTTCTTACTGGGAAGGGTGGTGACGCTGCTGAGGTTCGCCTCCCCGCCGATACTGCAACAGAAGACGGACAAAGCCAGGCTTCAGCCCCTCATTCACACTCACACACAGTGGGGTTAGTTAAGCCCACCGGCCACTGGACAAACGTCCAACAGACAGGGTGGGGGCGCTGCGGGGGTTGAGCGGGGGGGGGGGGGGGGGACCCACCTCCATGACAGTCCTCGGTACTCGCGAAGGACGTCCAGTATGTTGTTGTTGGTGCTGCCCACACCATTGCCTGCCTGTGTTGAGACAGACACAAACGCAAGATGTGGACAGTGTGGTAAGTGTGAGAAAATTCATGAATGGGTACACAGCCCAGAAAAGTGACTCTGGGACACGAAGGCCAGTGGGGGACACGGACAAAACAGAGACAGACGGACAGACAAGATGGACAGGCTCACCGTTAAGGAATCTCCTACGGCAGCTACCACTTTGATATCTCCAGGCCGCAAAGCATGAACTGCAGAAGGACAGAGTTCAAGTGGAATGAGGGTCAGCCACAAACGTCAATAAAAAACATTGCTTTCTAAGCTGCGATTAGTTAATATTAGTGGGATGGGATAAGATGGGGTCTCTGAAGCTGTACTCTCCTATCACTGAAGCATTTCAGTAGCAGTAACTCATGAACAGTCAGTCAATAGAACAGTAGCAGTGATAACAAATTGAATGATAACAAAATGTTAATAAATAATAGCATAGACAAATCTGTCAGGCCAAAATTTTACTTTATTTAGGGGCATGCCTTGTGGAATTAGCTGGAATTAGCGCAGGGCTATTTCAGTGGTGCGAAAATGTTTGTCCCTCCCTTAAGAGGAGGGAAAGTGACCTTCTGTGGATCGTACCTGAGGTGGGAGGGGAGTTGGAGGGACTTAGGTCTTCACAAGGGAGCTCAGTGCCCATGATCTGTCGACACCCCAGACACAAGCACACACAATCACACTGATGCACACACGACCGCACACACACACACCATCACAGCATCAGCCAATACCACGCACAAAACACAATCACGCACACACGAACACACACACTACACGTGGTTACACGGAATTAACAGCGCATATGGACATAACACAAGATAACTAAACACAAAGACACATGGCCAAGCAGAACCCAACAAAGGAGACACGTCATATATAATACAGCCCATGGGGCACTACGCGTGAAGAGAAGACGGCCTCCGTGGAGTGACTTACGGGGTCCAGGAAGGGAGAGGGGGCCACGCTCCTGTCCTGGGGGGCCAAGGGTTCGGAGGGGGAGTTCCTCTGTGTCTGCAGGAAGGGCTGGTCCTGAAGAAAGAGAGAGAGAGAGAAAGAGAGAGAGAGGTTCAGGTTTGCAGGTACAAGGTCTGTGGGCCGTAGAAGCAGGGACAGCTTCAGTTTTCAAAGTTAATCAAATGAATTGCAGTGAAGCATGTTGGGCCTCTGCTGTTGAGATGAGAGATGGGCTGATATGCACTTCATTAATCCCCCCAAAAAATTGACTTGGCCACCAAAACGCAAAGACACTAAAACAACAAAAACACAAAACAGGATTTTTTTGAAAGAGAAAAAAAATTCCATGCTCACCTCACTGGGGCAAGGTCTACTCATTATGTCACTGTCCTTAACGTCAGACTGCAATTTCATTGGCTGCAGCTGGAAGAGAAGTCATGTAATTGGACAGCTGAGTCCACACACCACACAACCTTATCTTTGGCACACTTTAGCATCCGTTTGTAGGGGACAACATGAAGGCATTGACTGAAAGCTTGTGTAAGTCTCACCAGATTTCTCCACAGGTCCAGAGCCACATGCTCTAAATTTTCTCCTTCTTGATCAGAGGGGGGTGTCCTTGATTTCTGTAGAGAACACATACTTCTTAATTTCTTCTCACTAATCAACTAATTGATTATAGTAAAATAAAACCCAATTAATTAAAAGGCCATTTGGAACAAGAACAGCCTCAGTATTTTTCCAGGAACAGGGTGTATATTTTGACAGAGCTCTACTTTTTGTGTACACGTTTAAGTGAAAAAACAAAAACTAAGCATTCATGACTGTTTTCTCTTTTTGAAATGTATTCTGTGGGAGCTCATTGGACTTCAAATGCTTTTGTATATTTTATGTTGTTCTCGGCTGACATTACATATTTTCTTCAACTTTTCTTTTACTTTTATTGCTCACAAAAATATTTGTGATGTTTTCTTCAGTGATATCTGATTTAGTTTTAAAACATCTTCAAAATTCACATCCCCATATATGTTGGGGGTATGTATTATTGTATCAGGAGACACCCGACATCGCTCAGCCCCAGTGGAGACAGACTGACACATTGCTTCAGGTTTCCCACACTCACCGCCATGTCCACAACTACGGGAGAGGCCTGCAGCACAACAGCGAAGTCTTCTCTCTCACTGTACCACTGCTTGGCCTGTAGGTGGCGCTCTAGAGACTCCTGAAAAACAGCATGCCAACATATGCAAATTGTGATCAAACAAACACACGCACACAGATGTGCCCACGCAGGAACAGGAAGATAAATACCAATGCAATACCAAAATATTACACAACATTCATTCATTGTTATCGATAAAATGAACATCACACTGTACCTGCAAGGCTTGTGTGAGAACGATCCTTTTCAACCTGAGTTCTGCCTTGCTATAAGACTGCTCACAGGTGCACATTCTGCATGTGGACAGTCGTGAAATGATCATGGTCAGAGAATTCATGCCTCAAGCACAGGCTCTACTGTTAACGTTAAATACTTCAAAAATGTCTCCAACTGAAAAGGGCCTATACAGTTACTCTAAATGCTAATTTTTCTATAATCCTTTAATAATATTTATAAAGGTCATACAGTGCCCGACACCTGAAAGCAATATATGTGTTTATGCGTTGCAGTCTGAGATGTGTGATACGGAATTTAACTCACTGGGCACGTTGAGCATCCATGACATCATCAGATGGCCCCGCCCACACCACAGCACTGATCAAGGTGTGCTTCAACTGCGCAGACAGACATACAGACATAAAGCTCAGACCGTCTTCATAATCAGCCCAGTGACTTGTCATTGCGATAAAGTACTTGAACTGGCACAAGAAATGTCACAGGCATGTCTTATGTAACACCTGTATCCAGGCATGTTAACTTTTTTGTGATGCAGTTGACAGGGTAGTTATGTGTTATGGGGCAGATATTTCCCCCCCTCCCCCCCGACGACACACACACACACACACACCTGGCTTTGAAGTTTACTCAGCGTCTCTTCAACCTGCCGTACAGTGTCTGTCAATGCAGTGCTAGCCTGAAAACATAAACGCATATGCAGAGAGAGAGAGAGGGAGAGAGAGAGAGAGAGAGGGGGAGGGGGGGGGGAGAAGGAGATCATTAGAAGCCTGCCATTAAAAATACACATATATCATATAATCCAAGCATGCTTTACTATAATGCCATTAAATTAAAGTGAAGTTCAGAGAGAGGGAGAATGATAACTGAGGAAGTCCCGTGTGCACGTAGCACCGGGTAGCTATGCTAACCTGCTCAGCACAGAGACAGAGCTCATCCACAGGGACGAACAACAGCAGCAGCTTCCAGCCTTCGGTGTAGCCTGCGTCCTGCGGGACAGGCACAGTTAAAAACAGCACTCTGCGCTACGTTGTGTGTGTGTGTGTGTTGTCACTGATTCACACTGCGCTGTGTGGGCATGTGTCGCACAGCGTGTGAGAATGGGAGGGGCTATGCACAACATGCTGAACTCTACCTGCAGACTGTGCAGCAGACCCTCAGCCTGCTGGGGCAAGCTCCTGCAACACAGGCACAAAACGCAGGTTAGGAGCCCCACGACACAGTCACCAGGGCAAAACCCATTTTGACCAAGAAATGTAGGGATGTGGAGACATGCTCACGTACAAGACATGAGAGGAATGCACGCACACACACACACACACACACACACATGCACAAGCACAAGTACACACACACGAGACATACAGATGTGTGTTTGTGTGTGCGTGCGTGATACCTGTACTGTGAGGACTGCATGCTTGTCTGGTCAGGCAGCAGGTTGGTAAGAGTAGGGTTGAACATTGACAGAATCTCTGAAAGAAAAGGTTTGCATTTAAATATTTGTTCACATTCATATCGTTCCCCTTAACCTTTCAACACGAGTGCTGGAGCCTAGCCCAGGCGGGATTACACCCTGGACAGGTCACTACACACACCATTCACTCACACGCTCATACCTTTAGTAGCAATTTAGAGGCTCCAGTTAAGATAAAATGAATGCCTTTGAACTGTGGGAGGAAACCCACGCAGACATGAGGAGGACATGCAGTGAGGCCTAGAACATGAGAACACGGGAAGAAGATGGGGAGAACATAGATTCAAACCGAGGACCTTCTTGCTGTGAGGCAACAGGGCTTCCCAGTACTGTCTTTCTTCTTAATAACGTTCCAAACTGTTGATTTTGGTTAACCTAAGGTTTGACCTATGTCTCTGACTGTTTTTTTTTCTTCACAATTTTCATCCTCATAATGGCTTCCTTGACTTTCACTGGCACAGCTCTGGTTGTCAAATAACAGGCTCCAAAGGCAATCAATAGCCTAGAATCAAGACTAGATTATACATTACATTACATTACAGGCATTTAGCAGACGCTCTTATCCAGAGCGACTTACACAACTTTTTTACATAGCATTTTTTACATTGTATCCATTTATACAGCTGGACATATACTGAAGCAATTTCGGTTAAGTACCTTGCTCAAGGGTCCAACAGCAGTGCCCTACCCGGGAATCGAACCTGCAACCTTTCAGTTACAAGCCCAGTTCCTTACCCACTGTGCTACACTCCGTCCACATAAATATAAAACTCTTATATATATATATATATATACACACACACACACACACACACACACACACACACACACCACAAACACACACACACACACACACACACACACACACACACACACACACAAACACACACACACACACACACACAATTCACCGGCCCCTTCAGTAGGTACAACTGTTCAACTGCTCGTTAACGAAAATATCCAGTGAGTGGCAGTTCTCTGGGCGAAAATGCCTTGTTGATGGCAGAGGTCAGAGGAGAATGGCCAGTCTGGTTCAAGCTGATAGAAATGCAACAGTAACTCAAATAACCACTCGTTACAACCGAGGTATGCAGAAGAGCATCTCTGAATGCACAACACGTCGAACCTTGAAGCAGATGGGCTACAGCAGCAGAAGACCACACCCGGTACTACCAAGTACCAAATGAAGTGGCCGGTGAGTGTATATATACTATATATATATATATATACAGTTGTGTAACCCACACAATGGAGAAGCAGGTGAATGGTAGCAGCTAATGGACTGCCCTGTTATATTTATGGACGTCTCATCCTGTCTAGTGACAGATATCATTTCACAAAGCTGGTCGGAGCAATTTATCTAAAAGTTCATTGTCAGTATCACCTGTGTGGCCATGCAACATCATACACAAGAACTGCAAATAGCAGTGGGGGGAATTAGCGTGTCCTCTTTGGTTATTGAACTATTCTGCCATATATTGATCAAATGAGATATGGTGTATATGTTAAAGTGGCACACTGAAGAGCAGGAAAAGTTGGCTCTCAGAAGAATTAAATATCAGGCGCCTTTGACTTGTTCAATTTGCTTGCATTGCATTGCTTCTTCTTCTCCACCCCCTTCTGCTACTTCTTCTTCTTCTGTTTCTCAATGGAAGATGTGTTATTGTCTCTTCATCTCAAATGCCATACAGAATACCCTGAGGTTGTTGGATATTGCCAGTGGCTTAATATTATTGATTGGTATAAAGAATTACTACACCATTTCAACGCCAGTCATGTTAGTTTCTTTTTTACTAGCTTAAAGTTCCTTTGGCCTTTTCTCAAGTTCAAGTCTTCATTTCACCTTTGAATGAACTAAGACCTTTGAAATTTCCTTGTTAAGAGCTGCATTAGCTAAATCCCTGTTTACAATAGGCACAGTACCATAAGATTAGATGAAAAGACAGTGTCTGAAAGTACTTGCAGTAAACTGATAACTTATCACACTGCATGCAGACAAAAGAATCAATTTCTTCCCTCTTACTTAATCAATGATTTACTGACAGTGAAAAAAGAAAGAAAACTGTTCTTTATTCTCCTTTCTCAACAAAGACAAAGTAGCTAGCAATTAACTCATGTTCCTACAACCATTAGCTTCAGTGTTTGCAATCTCAGTACAATAGGCGTAACAATTTATTTCAGTGTAAAATTATTCAAATTTTTAGTTGACAGAACTGTGAAAATGATGCACTTGTGTTGGCTAACAAAAAACTTGACTTCTGCCATTATGAAAACCTGCCTAACTAATTCACGTTAACTTTGTAGCTAACTGTACTTACCTCTTCCAACTAGCTATGTTTGAGGCGAGTGCCTACCCAACCAGCTACTAAATTTAAACTTTCAGTGGCAGTCAGATACTGCAAAGACAGCAATGACTGCACATCCTGACCTTGTCTTTTAGCATCTCTAGAACTCCCAGTTAGCTAAGCAGAGCATTTTCAAAATACTGAACAGACCAGGGAAGTACCATTTCTAAGCCTGACACCCATAGTAAATCATTGAAGGAATGCTCAGTTTTGTTTCTGCAGCTTTTCAGTGTTGTGGCTGTTAATTACAATGAGGGATGCAAGCTAATTATTTGAAGGACAGGCTCACTCTTCAAGCTCCCAAAGTTAATTATGAATGTGAAAAGACTGCATTCTGCTTCTATGTGCCGTGAGAAATACAACACACCTTGAAAATTAACACCTTGCTGCCATTTCAGAAATTTCAGGAACGGATTTGAAATCTTCTTAGATTTGACTGTAGATGAGGTTTAAATAAAGGCTGATGAAGTAAGAGGGATATCTATTAAATCAAAAAAATAAATGGAAAAAAATATGGAGAGACTTACCAAATAATCTACTCAGCACCTTAAATGACTCACTCCTACACAAAGGAAAAAAGAAAGTTATAAAAAGGCTAAGAAAGATCAGAAAGAGCAAATGTAAGAGTCCCTTTTCACAACCTCTTCTGAGCTCTACCATTAATCTTCCACCATCAGTTTATATCATACAAGTGGCCAGTTACACTTTCTTCACAGTATGGCTAATTTAGAAGCTCCAGTGCAGAGCAGTGCAGTACAGCAGTGTAAGGCACTAAGCTTGTAACCTGAACATCATAGGTTCGAGTCCCAGGTAGGTCACTGCTATTGCACCCTTGAGCAAGATACATAACCTAAACTGCTTCAGTAGTACTACAACACAGCACACGTAGTGTGCATCGCTCTGGATTGGAGCATCTGTTAAATGTACCTATATCTGTAATGTAATGTAAATAAGCACCGACCAACAGTACCTGTGTGGGTGGGGCAGGCCAATGGCAGATACCAGAGCAATGTCTGAGGGCCGCAGTGCATGAGCTGGAATAGAGGGGTACAGTGATGGTGAGAAAGAAGAAATGGGAGGGTAACCTACCCTGCTGAAAATTCCATCTTAAACCAGCCTAAACTGGTCAAGCTGTGTTTTTTGACACTTTTAGCTGGTCAACCAGCAGTTCACCCGCTGACCAGTCGATATAGTCCACGAGTCCACCAGTTGAGCACCAGCTTACTGTACCAGCTTTGTCCAGCTATAGACCAGCTTTGACCAGCCGCAGACCAACTATGATCAGGTAGAAGTGTCAGAAACACAGCTTAAACCATCTTAAACCAGCTTAGAATCCCATCTGGTCTAAAATGAAATTTTCAGCAGGGTACACAGACTGGTACACCCTCACATTTTTACACCCTGTGAATAAAGAAACAAACAAAATTTCAGAAAAGGCAAGGAGTCGAGAGAGGCAAGAAAGCCATGTGGCAGAACGGCTTGGGAACTCTGAGATTGCAGGTTCGAATCCCAGGTGGGGCCACTGCCGTTGTTCCCTTGAGCAAGTTACTTAACCGGAAACTGCTTCAGTAAAATATCCAGCTGTATAAATGGACTGCATGTGAACAATGTGAGCTGTGAATGACGCTCTGGATATGAACATCTGCTAAACACCTTAAATGTAAATGTCAAATGAAAGCCATGCTCAATTAAAGAAATCAGAACAACACTGTCGACCAATTGTAGCAGGAAGGTCGATACTAATGAGTAACCGGCTGGAATTTTCAGGCTATTGTGAGAGCACACTTACCAGAGGAAGGGGGGGAGAGGGAAGGAGAGGTTTGGGCACAGAGCAACGGCAGCAAACGCTCAGCCTGTTAGCGGGAGAGACGCACGCACCTCCGTTCACTAGTCGTCATACACAATCATACACATGCACAAAAATCAATATACTTTTTACAACTATAAAGCACGCTAAACATTTCCAACCCAGCATAGCTAGTCTTTCTGTGTGCTCCCTTTCACTGTCGCTGAAGCGTCACACTTGAGTATTTCATCTTCTTGTTTCAGGACTGAACAGGGCATGCCACTAAATCGGACTCCAGAGTCTTTGCAGGACATCACTGTATTTACTCTCCGTCTGTTTGTCTGTCTGACAGAAGATGCCTGAAACAGACGCGCTATAACCACGGATGCTCGTAGGCACCGGTCTCACCTCCTCTGAGTCCCGTGCTGGACTGTGATTGGGCAGGATGTCAGCAACAGAGTCCTCTGCCTGGGACATGGAGACTGGGGATATGCAGAGGAGCAGAGCAGCAGGAGGTGAAAGACTCATCACTCAGGCTTTACACTCACACACACACACACACACGCACGCACGCATGCACGCACACACACACACACACACATATCCACAAATGACCACACAAACAAGCACGCCTTGACACACATGCACATGCACATGCACATACATGCAAAAACACACACACAGACGCACACACACTCAAACATGTGCATATACGCATAGACACTCATGCAGACACACACGCAACACACGCTGTACTGGCCGGTTCGCATCTTTGACTCAGACCAAAGATGCGAACATCTACACAACAAACGGGAGGTTTTCTCATTCCCTGGCAGGTAGTCAGTCTCAGGCACAAAGCCATGGACGCATTCCAACACAAGCACACTGAATTCATTGACCCTAAAAAAAATCAATGCATTCTAGCTCACGGTAAATTGTTTCTACTACTAAAGATAAGGGTTTCTGGTTCACTGACCGAAATGCATCACAGTATAGTATGATAGAGAGAAATAAAAGATCAGATGTATTCTCTGAGGCCAAATTCAATACATTTTTACAAGACTTTTATCAAACAAGAACTATTACTGACCATCACAGCCAGCGGCTCCACAATAATAAAAAAGCAACCCGTCTGAAATTTAAGTGTGCCTGTAAAATGTACGCCAGTTTAATGTACAGGTGCAATATTCACGCAATGCTGTTCTACCACCCCTTCACATTAACTTCAATTACATTTTATATTAAGTCCTGATTTGTAGTCTTGAACTCATCCGTCCTGTGAGAAACCCAAGCAATGACCTCAGGTGTCATGGCAACACAGGTGAAGGTGGAGAGCATGGCAAAGGTACGAGGATACCTGAAAGTGCCAGGAGGGGTCCCAGCAATGCCACCAAGAGTGCAGGAAGCGTGACTCGTGCAGCAATGTCCATTATGAGCGGAGTTTGCACACTTGTCTGAAACTTGCTTTTTTTTGTCAGTGTATCTGTTGGTCTTTTTGTTCCCTTTGACCCTCTGCCTGGGTGATCTTTCTCTCACTCTGCCCAACTATCCAGCTGTTAACTGCTCAAAGAACGACTTGTATTCAAAGAGTCAGTTATATGTGGGAGGTGGGAAAGGGGGAGGGGCCAGTTCTTCTCACAAGCATTTGTTTGTCATTACTGCCTTCTAGTGTAATGTGTGTGTGTGTGAGTACGCGTATATGTACATGTGTGTGTTTGTGTGTGTGTGCATGCGTGCAAGTGTGCGTGTGTGTGTATGCATGTGTGTACTTGTGTGTGTGTGCGTGCAAGTGTGTGTGTGTGCGTTTGTGTGTGTGTGTATGTGCGCGTCGCGCAGAGTCACATAAACTGTCATTGAATAACCGCTATATCAAAGTCCATGGAAGAGGACACATAATAAGGGTTCATAACCCTCATAATAAGGGTTATGCTACACAATAAACAATATAAAATCCCCCCAAAAAAACATTCCTATGCCATGCCAACATTAAAATCTTTGTATGGCCATAATTCGTACTCCCCTTTAAAAAATGAGGGACACGCTGAAGGGAACTGGCATTAGGCAAGTTTATTACCCTTCTTTTACATCAGTGAGAGAACAAGTGCAGTAGATTACAGGAAAAAAGGGGATGGCAATGTTATATCACGCAATGACTGGAAGTGACAATATTGCTCTCCAGAGACCTTTTACACACCAGAGACCAGGTTAGTATGGTTCATATTTTAGATTAGATTAGATCGGATATTTGATTATTCTTATTTGTCTGTGTAACAAAAGCATTAACATCTCTTACTGTGGTCAGCTGAGTGTCTCACCCCGTTAAGGCACTGTGCACGGATGGATCCCATGGTCTGGTATTGATTATGCAGGGCCTGTGATCGTGGCCAACAGCTCCACAGGGCAATGCATAATTGGTCATAGCATCACTCAGGGAAGGGGGGATTTAGTAGGTTTTGGGTGACCACGTCTCATCACTCAGCAGCGACCCCTGCAGGTCACTTTGGGTGATCAGTGTCTGCTCCCTGAAGCTGCACATGGACTGTCATCCTTCAAATCGTGTCTGTGCCAGCTCTGCTCGTGGACTGTGTGGTGATAACAGAAGCGACGGTATGACATTGCTTATTTTGGAATTGAGCACCTGTCTGCCTGCCCTCTCCAAATAAATAGTGAAGGTTGCAGCAATGAATGAGACTGGTGAGTAAGACCGGGTGTTTCAAATTGGGGAAAAGAGGGAGAGAGCCTTCTTGTAGATAAATGGCAGGATGAACTGGCCACTGTTGTTCATATATAGACCTGTCCAGTGCTGTTCTGTCTGCAAGACCATTCTGTCAATCAAGAAACATGTTCATACACCATAACCGGCTACTGTATTTCAATTATGTCATATGGAACTCTAAAACTTGCTGATTTCTGGGAAAACCTGGTCCCATGGACTGCTACGTGGGGCAGCATGTGATAGAGCATGACATATTTGTCAACTGCGTATCACACAAACAACAGGGAAAACGCAGTCTGTCTGTACAAGAAGACAGAAATGTGTTGTGTGTGATGGAGCCTCGTGTCGACATCTTCAGGCACTCTGGCACAGTCAGAGCACAGTTTTACGACACTGTCGGTCCATCATAAAGCGATTCTGATAAGGGTCCGCTGTATGGCAGAGATGGGACTCAAGATTAGATCAGAGACTATAAGATATGATACGATTAGATTAGCAAAGTGGTACTTAAAATACAGCTGATCATTACTAGTTCAGAATTTTATTTTTTTGCTCAAACAGATCTAATCTCAATGGCAAACAAACAGGTTCTTTGACTTTGCACAAAATCAGATGATTGGTCACTGTGGGCCATTCAAGATAAGATTCTGAGCGCTTATGTGATTGATGTACAGTAACTTGTGTACTGTAATTGTGCAGACAGTGTTCAGACATACAATGATACCTGCACAGTATATCTAATGCTCCAAAACTACTTCAATGTAACACGACAGCTATGACTGCTCTATCGGATGAAGTGTTTTTGAATGACCACTCAATGCATCTTCACCTCTCACACCGATGCAGATAAGATTAGACTCTATGAAAGTGACACACCCAGATGATGCCTCTGTTAATGATCAATGAACATCATCGTTAACGAACATTTTCTGTGCTAGCCCCAGGTCTGCGATTCCGATGCACCTCCGCACACACACAACTACAAGTCCACTCCACAGACAGCTGCAGTTAATCCTGGATCCATGTTCAGGTAGCAGGTGAGAGCTCTGCAAATGTGAGGAGAGTTAAACCAAAATGGAGGCTTTTCCAGACCTGGTTATGACTCTGAACACATACTGAAGTAGGACAAGAGGAGATCAATGGTTGCGGATTCAAATGCTTTTAACAGCCAGGTTCATTTAGACCGCTCAGATTTAAAAGCCATGCGCATGCAATACATGGATCACATTACAAACGTGAGCCATTGTGAGGAAGCTGGCTTGGATTTGGTCAGCCACCGATCAATACGATTTATTTATGTCACCCGTTGCCCCGGAGACTGCCTCTCTGCTCACACACTCTCACCAGGTAAAATAAAGATAACCGCGATTACGGTCAATGACCTCAGACAGGTCATTTCAGTCAGCTCTTCAAGGTCAAGGTCACACGCTTTGAATAGGACAAAGTGAAAGAGCATATCACTATAGCATCTTTCCCTTACAGCTTATACTCTGTCATTAGCCAGTGCACTGGGTAATAAACATTATGTTATCCAGATGTATAGAGGAGGCTACCTCTCCCGTGGACCAATTACCATTTATACATCCACAACTGTGATTTCACGAGTCATTTCTGCTTTGAGGTCTACGACAGGGGTGCTCTGGGTTCGAAAGAATAAGTCATTAGCATTTTTCATCTGTAGCGGTGGCTGGAACAGATTGTGTCCACCAGTGGCCTGCTTTCAGCATATCAAAGGGAATTCTGGGACTGTAGTCACTTAACACAGTTTTGTGAACGCTGTGCTTGTTTTTACTATTAACTTCCACAGTGTGTGAAAATGGTAATAGCCCCCTCCTGATTTGGACCTGTGTGCATATCTTGCCTCTTCTTCTCTGTGTGTAGAGTCCCTCTTCTTACTTTTGGACGGACACGCTCAAAGGCAAGATTGGGTAATGTTCAGAGACGTTTTTTTTATGTCTGGATTTTGGTGGCAAAAGTCAGCGCTGTTTTCAGCTCCTCATGTTTTCAGATGAGTTCTTAAGTGCACCTTTACAAACTTTCCCGTGTTACTGACTTCTATAATGCGCTCTACTGCCCCCCTGTGGGCTCAAATAATTTCAGCAGACAGCAACAAACTCTCAAATGTTAACGATTGATGGTGATGTATCTGTGCTACAAGATTAACATAAAAAATACCAACGTAAATATTTGCTTGGACAGGGGCTCGCTTAGGAGGATAAGTACAACTTTGCAGTGAAATCCTAGGTACTATCTATGCTGTATCAGATCAGGATATGTAACGATGGCATAAGTATTCCATATTGAGGCTCAATTATCTGTAACATTTTAGCAGTTTTTATATGTTTCATGTGCATTGTTTCTGGGCATTGTTATGAATTATTAACTTCCTTGGTTATTAAAATACACCAATGGCCCAGTAGTGAATGGGCCTGGTGCTTCTCTAATTTTGTGGCAGCACCTTTGTCTTGTTTTGTTTGGGGACAATCATAGCCTTTGAAATCAAGGCCAAAGTTAATCATTACTTAACTTAATTATCATTTATATATACTCACGTCATATTAAAGCATTTATTTCCAGCAAATAAGGATGCCTTTCAAGAAATCTGCAGAAGATGTATGAGAAGTATGAGAAGTACAGTACCAACGTCACCCCTTAGTTATGGCCTCCTTAGTCAACAAATCTGAACCTAAACTAGCATTTATGGGCTATCTGGAAAGATGCCAGAGACAGAATTTTCCACTTACATCAATGAAACATGAGTTGGCTGATTTTCCCATGAAAAAAAAGGTGTAGTGCTGCTCCTGCAGAGTTGCATGACAGATGCTGACAGACTATCTATGCCACAGTGCATACAGGTCATATATATGGCATTTACTCCAATATTTATTTTTTCTCTCCACCAATATGTTGCTGAACTAAAACTGCTGAAGAAAATTTGAAATAGTTAAATTAACTTGCATTGTGCCAAGTGGACTGTTTTTAATTAGGCAAAAAGCTTTTGTGCTGAACGGGGAAATTCCTTGTTCTCTGCAGTAACATTACGATATTGCCTAAGTGCTGGACCTCTAGGCAACGTGGGATGTTCCATTAGTTCCAATATGTATGTAGAAAGTACACTTCAGTGGCATGAGGTGTTCTCTGCAAATTGAATTCCAACATTCGTCTGTAGGTCAGCGTGAATATGACACAAGCTGAACTGTGCAGTATTATGGTGAAAGAAAGGCACGTGCATGCACACACCGATCAACGCCACAAACCTTCGTATCTATGCACAGAAAAATGCAGCCTACCGTAAAAAAATACTGACAGTCTGGTTTTGCTTCAGGGGTGGCTGAAACAAGCAGCTTAACACATTAATAAGCAGGTTTCAACCCAAATATGTATTGAAAATATTGCTTTCAATTTTCAAAAACTTTTATTTGGTGGATACTCCCTTAAGCACTGCAATAAAACGATATTGCATTTATAAACACTATTTTAAAAATTCTCTAGCACAGAATTTGACAAAAAAATAAGTATAGGGATCAGTATTGTTGCTATAGCTAATAGGAGGTGCCCTTATAATAGCTATTTATCCTCCACAACATACATTTGTTTGGCGTTATTTGATTTTAAAATAAGTTCTCGGGGTTGTGTAACGACAGGCCATTCTGAATACCCAATGAATCAGTAGCCCACTGAAAACGTACCTCGATGTGCCCATGACTTTGAAAGAGCTGCCTATCAGCTGATGAAAAAGGCGGGGCTAAGTCAGCATACCGGATGTTGATAAAGTCTGCTTGGAACAGCTGAGAGAGAACAACAAAGCGACCGCCACACTGACACGCGCAGGCATATAGAGAAAAGAAATTCACTGAAACAGAAGGGAACCGTCGACGAAGACGGCTTTAGACGAACTTTTCGCAGATAAACAACCGAGGAAAGGGAAAACTCGGGGAGCACAAAGTCCAGAACCCGAGAATCAGACGGAGAGAGGTGAGACAGAGGCGAGGTTTTTTGCGTCAACAATTAACAAGCCAGAATTCGTCGAGTTTTTGGGGCAAAAGGGAACACGATGTACCCTAGAATGGGGGAGGGCATGTCCATTGGTTCTTGAAATATCCAACTGTTGACTTCCTGTAATGAAATAACTTGTGTTCCTGGCAGTTAGCAACTTTAGACATTCGACGATGTCTCAAATGTATTAGGCTTACATGGCACTCGTTTGCGTTGGCGTGTCGCTTCCTCGCTGGCTGCCTAAGCACCAGTGACTTGCTAACGTTGGCTAAGTTAGCTAGTGCTAGCAAGCAATTATGCGGCTCGCGACGCCGATGCGAAAAGCTACCTAGCAATCTTGGCGACTTGAACTTTCCTGATTTTGGTCATAAGTAGCTTAGATAGTTCGCCGTTTGAAATCGCACCACACAAACTGTCCTGTGTTGGTCGGATTTTGAATAATTCTGATACTTTGCGACGCGTTTTGTGCATACAGCTAATTACTGTAGCATATTGAACAGAGACTTGCCCATTCGTTATTGATAAGAAATCTTTCGTGTTTTGGTCGTGTACTGCGTGTATTCTTTTGTGTTGTGTCTGGTTATTAGCTAACTCTCTGTTACAGCTAGCTCGAGTCTAGCTGTCTCGACATGGGCTACGAAAACAACTGTCTGCATTGACGCGACTATTGTTTTGTTTTGACGGCACGCTCGACTGCTCTTGTCTAAGATGGTGCGGACGAACAGCAAGACACAAGCATCGATCATCGCTATTGTTTAATAGGCGACATCGTTTAATATCTACACCAGAGTACAACGCCATCGAGTACATTTTAATAATGAAAACGGTTATAAGTCAGTGTTCATGCATCGAAGGGTACTGAGGTCGGTTCAGTAGCAGTAGAGCTGCATCTCTGGCGCAGTCGCAGTCGAACACGCGAGTGTCCTTGTTTTTAAACAGCAGATAAATGGTAGCTATTTATACTCAGTCTGTACATGTATGAGGGTGCAGTTTAAATATGGAGTAGGGTAATGGGTGAGCAGTGGCAACGGCGTGTTTATAAAATAGACATTTGCCGATTAATTCATGTTTTGTCCGTCTGTCTGTGTCTGTTTGTGCATAACACATTTGTGTTTTTTGAGGAGACGCTAGAGCAGTTAAGGACAAGCTGTTGGGGAGGGGGTGATGATGTCGTTGGATCGTGATGCTGGGGAGGGGGTAGACACTGGGGGCTGTCTGGTTCTTCTGTTAGAGGACCTAATTCCATAAAGCTGCCCACATGCATCTCATAGCTCATAATTATGTTGGCACCTTAGAAAGACTACCGGGACACTTTGCACACGTTCTTCGGTTCGGCTTTTGACACACCCCGTGACATGTCACCATGTGAACCAAGGTGTGGCAGCTATTTTGCATGCTGCCTGACAGGCACGGCACTTCAGTATCACAGTGTGCATTGCCTCAGAGGCTATGTGGTTTGTCATAAAGCAAAGGTGGCCTTCCCTTAAGCACACTCTGTGAAAATTGTGCATTGTGCACACACAAAATATGGGAGCGCGATGCTTCATGAACCAGTGAGATCAGGGCTCTATGCTAACATTTTTTCCAAGGAGCACACATGCTCCTAAGTTGAACATTTTGGGAGCACACTAATACATCCCAATTAGTAGATGTGCTTCTAAATTATTTTTCAAGTTAGCACACATCAATTTTTAGGAGCATATGCCCCCAAAATGGGGGCACTGTAGAGCCCTGGAGATGGGTGGAGCTAATGTCCGTGTGGCCTCAGTGAGCAAATGGGTGTTTTGCTATCGGGTGAACAGCACTCTGATGGGTTTGTCCAAGTTGGTGATAGAGAGTACGCGGTAGCTCCACCTATCCCGAGGTTCATGAAGCCTCGCTCCTCTGCCGTGCTGTATGAAGCGCTAAGGCGTTGTTGCGTGGAGTTAGCGTTAGTGCTAGCGGCTGCCTGTACAGCCTCCTGCTGTCGGGCCCTGTTAAACGTAGCCTCCGCAGCTGTCGGAGAATGTGCCGACTCAGCTGCAGCTGTACAGGTAATAATAGCAGCGGCGGTGCTATTAATAAAGATGTCATGGAGAGCAGCATGAGCCCGGCTAGTGCCAGGCTGGTTATAGACCACCGTGCAGTCTCTCCTATGAGGAGAGAGTGCTCCGTAGTGCTTATGCTGGGGCTAAATCCCCAATACTGTCAAACACAAACCCACAGCAGCGCAGGCCCTTATACACTTACCACGCTGAAAGAACAATGAGTCTGTGAGTGTGTACTGTTAAAGATTTCTCTCTTTGTATTTTTGCTCACTCTATCTCTGGTGTACTTTAATAATAAATGTGGTTTTGGCAGAGACTAACTCACATACTGTCCTCTCGTATGTGTGTGTGTTTTAATCAGCTGTGGGTGTTTGTGGCTTTGTTGCATGTTACATCCTCTCTTTGTTTCAAACAGTGTTGATCACTGTTTGTTCTCTGTTGGGTCTGCAATTAGAGCCCAGCAGAGCAGTAGCACTAGCAGTGCTGCAGCGTTCTCAGAACAGTAGCAGCACTAGCAGTGCTGCAGCGTTCTCAGAACAGTAGCACTAGCAGTGCTGCAGCGTTCTCAGAGCAGTAGCACTAGCAGTGCTGCAGCTTCTCAGAACACAGTATGCAGTTGCCGCAGCATGCTGCAGCGTTCTCGAGCAGTAGCACTAGCAGTGCTGCAGCGTCTCACAGTAGCAGTGGCAGCTTAGCAGTGCTGCAGCGTTGCTCTGCAGCGTCAGCACTAGCAGTGCTGCAGCGTTCTCGAGCAGTATGCAAGCAGTGCAGTGCTGCAGCGTTCTCGGAGCAGTAGCACAGCAGTGCTGCAGCGTTCAGAGCAGTAGCACAGCAGTGCTGCAGCGTTCTCAGAGCAGTAGCACTAGCAGTGCTGCAGCGTTTCTCAGAGCACTAGCAGTGCTGCAGCGTTCTCTGAGCAGTAGCACTAGCAGTGCTGCAGCGTTCTCAGAGCAGTAGCACTAGCAGTGCTGCAGCGTTCTCAGAACAGTAGCAGCATTAGCAGTGCTGCAGCGTTCTCTGAGCAGTAGCACTAGCAGTGAGCGTCCAGCAGCAGCTACTCTGCAGCTCCTGAGTGCTAGCAGTGCTGCAGCGTTCTCTGAGCAGTAGCACTAGCAGTGCTGCAGCGTTCTCTGAGCAGTAGCAGTGCTGCAGCGTTCACAGAGCAGTAGCAGTACTGCAGCGTTCTCAGAGCAGTAGCACTAGCAGTACTGCAGCGTTCTCAGAGCACTAGCAGTACTGCAGCGTTCTCAGAGCAGTAGCACTAGCAGTACTGCAGCGTTCTCTGAGCGCTAGCAGTGCTGCAGCGTTCTCAGAACAGTAGCACTAGCAGTGCTGCAGCGTTCTCAGAACAGTAGCACTAGCAGTGCTGCAGCGTTCTCAGAGCAGTAGCACTAGCAGTGCTGCAGCATTCTCAGAACAGTAGCACCAGCAGTGCTGCAGCGTTCTCTGAGCAGTAGCACTAGCAGTGCTGCAGCGTTCTCAGAGCAGTAGCACTAGCAGTGCTGCAGCGTTCTCTGAGCGCTAGCAGTGCTGCAGCGTTCTCGGAGCAGTAGCACCAGCAGTGCTGCAGCGTTCTCGGAGCAGTAGCACCAGCAGTGCTGCAGCGTTCTCAGAGCAGTAGCACTAGCAGTGCTGCAGCGTTCTCTGAGCAGTAGCACTAGCAGTACTGCAGCGCTCTCAGAGCACTAGCAGTACTGCAGCGTTCTCAGAGCAGTAGCACTAGCAGTACTGCAGCGCTCTCAGAGCACTAGCAGTACTGCAGCGTTCCAGAGCAGTAGCACTCAGCAGTGACTGCAGCGTTCTCGAGAGTACAGCTCAGCTTTACGCTAGCAGTACTGCAGCGTTCTCGAGAAGCCTACAGTATGCACTAGGCACAGTGCTGCAGCGTTCTCAGAACAGTAGCACTAGCAGTGCTGCAGCGTTCTCAGACAGTAGCACTAGCAGTACTGCAGCGTTCTCAGACAGTAGCACTAGCAGTCTGCAGCGTTCTCAGAGACAGCAGCTGCAGCACTAGCAGTACTGCAGCGTTCTCAGAGCAGTAGCACAGCAGTCTGCAGCGTTCTCAGAACAGTAGCACTAGCAGTAGCTGCAGCGTTCTCGACAGTAGCACTAGCAGTGCTGCAGCGTTCTCAGACAGTAGCACTAGCAGTGCTGCAGCGTTCTCAGAACAGTAGCACTAGCAGTACTGCAGCGTTCTCAGAACAGTAGCACTAGCAGTACTGCAGCATTCTCAGAGCAGTAGCACTAGCAGTACTGCAGCGTTCTCTGAGCACTAGCAGTGCTGCAGCGTTCTCAGAACAGTAGCACTAGCAGTGCTGCAGCGTTCTCAGAGCAGTAGCACTAGCAGTACTGCAGCTTTCTCTGAGCCCACAGCTGCTGCCAATCTGTCTGGGGAAGCAATCTGCATGTTGCTTGTTCACATTCACACAGAAGCATGCACACACACACACACACACACACAAGCCTGTGTTGTTCTCAGTATCTAGGAAATGTTGAAGTGAGAGGACAGGTTTAAGACATTGAGTCATCCTGCTTCCTGAGTGCATATTGTGTGTGCGTGTGTGTGTGTGTGTGTGTTCAAACTCACACACTGTAACCCTCTTGGCCCATTTGTAGCAGGAGACCCCTCTCATGTAAACTATCCTGAGACCTGCATGCATTGCGGCGTTATTTTCTTAGCCTGAGAAGCGTGCTCTCAGCTCTGAGATGGAGCGTATGCTGGGCTTGCCTGCGACGGCGCGTCTGCTGCCCGACTCATAGGGGCTTTCCAGGGGGGTTTACGCTGCGATGGCTTCCCTTTAATCCACAGCTTTATTCTCCCTCATCAGTATTCACAAAGCACCACCCCAGAGCCCGCATACCACACCACATAACTCTCTCATGTCTTCCATTTCCCTGCCTCTAGGTGTGATGAGAGTGGAGCTGGGTTTCTGTGTGGCGTGTCAGTGTTTACAGAACAAAACTCAATGAGCCCATGCTGGGATTGTTTGCGGTGGAGGGTTTGGTTCAAATTGTCAAATAGTCATGGGTAATCTAGAATGTTCTAGCAGGGAGAGACTCAAAATGGAGAGGGCTTGTCTTGTTGTTCTCCTGTGCTGACGGGGAGGGCTGAAGTGGTTGGTGCAGTTTTGTCTGTGCGCTGAGATGAGCTCCCCCCCCCCCGCGCAGGTCTGTCCCATCCCAGCGCAGAGAGCAATGGGGCGCATTTTCCTGGACCACATCGGGGGGACCCGGCTCTTCTCCTGCGCCAACTGCGACACCATCCTGACCAACCGGTCCGAGCTCATCTCCACACGGTTCACCGGAGCCACCGGCCGTGCCTTTCTCTTCAACAAGGCACGTCAGGCCACGCCCACACCACCACAGCCGCCTGTCTGAGGCCACGCCCACTCCACCACAGCTGCCTGTCTGAGGCCACGCCCACTCCACCACAGCTGCCTGTCTGACGCCACCCCACTCCACCACATCTCCCTTCAGGCCTCTACTCTAACATTTTGTGCGAGTAGCATGTGCTACTATGTTGAACAGTTTAGGCGCACACTAATGCATCCCAATTAGGAGCAGTGCACAGGCACAGGGTAGCAATACAGCGTAATGATTAAGGGACAGGGCTTAGGGTAGGTGTAGGTTAGGTGTGGGGGGTCTTAGTAAGTGAACAGTTACTGAATTAGTGAATTGGAATAATGAACTTGGCAGTAAGTGAATTTAAATTAATCAAAGGAAGACATTGAAGCATTGAACATGCTCTGATGTTTTCTTTAAATAAACATTAACTGAGTGAGCTGGACAGAGAGTACAGTGCTTATACAGCAGCTTTCTAAGGCTATAACGCTATAAATCTGATACTGATCACAGATAATGATTGAAAGCAGGGTTGGGCCCCTTTGGTTCTCAAGTTGAGTTTGTCGCCCCCAGGTGGTGAACCTGCAGTACAGCGAGGTGCAGGACCGCGTGATGCTGACGGGCAGGCACATGGTGCGCGACGTCAGCTGTAAGAACTGCAACAGCAAGCTGGGCTGGATCTACGAGTTCGCCACCGAGGACAGCCAGCGCTACAAGGAGGGCCGCGTCATCCTGGAGAGGGCGCTGGTGAGGGAGAGCGAGGGCTTCGAGGAGCACGTCCCCTCCGACAACTCCTGAGCCCCGCCCCCCCCTCCGGCCCGCGCAGCCAATGGGCTGCTCCTCCTGAATCATCTCGGCTCTCCCCGGTCCCTGCTCGGCCTCTGCTTTCTCACAGACACCACTGGCTCCTGTCAATCAGATTCAGACTCTTAGAGAGGCCTGCCCCCTATGGACAGTTCACTGTAGCTACACACACAGATGCACGTACTGCCGAATCTACACTGACTCGCATAACGCGTACTAAGCCACCACACCAAACAGTAACGTGACACACACAGGTCCATCACACGTAGGCACACAAACAGACATAGGGCAGCCCGATATAGCTACACACACACCTAGCCCATCATTCATACATGTACACACACACACACACACCAGTCCACCATGCCTACACATGAATACACAAGCAATCCAGTGTGGCTTCACACAAACGCTCGCAAGAGCATACCTGAAAACTAGCTACACAAACGTCACCTGCAAACATGTGCATGTGCAGATATACACACTGTACACACATTTGCGCACTAAACACGAATCCATTTCGGGCTGCACTCAGCCTAGACCCAAGCCTGCAGTCTCTGCTGCCACTCACAGGGGGAGGGGGAGGGGCCAGGGGAAGAGGTGCGGATATTATTGGCTAAAAGATTGTGGTCTTCGTGTCGAATCTCCTTTCTCCTGAGTCTGCCTCTGTCGCCCGCTCGGTGTCTCTTGTGTTGGTGCTCCGTGTCTCTCCGTGCCACCGTCTCATTGTGCCTGTTCGCACAGTCTAATAGTGTGTGCCAGTCATGTCTCTAAGAGCTGATGTGATGTCACGTCATTCAACCAGGTTTGCGCTAAAGATGCTGTATTTGCTTAGCCTGAAGAGTTGAGTCCCGAATTGATTCAGCTGATTCAAATTGATTTGAATCGGTGCAAGCAGGCATGTGCACTTGGGTGTGTGCGCGTGCCTGTGCCTGTGCGTGTACGCGTGTGTATGTGTGTCTGTCTGTGTTCATGCGTGTGCATGCATGTGTGTGTGTGTGTGTGTGTGCGTGCGTGGACGTCTGTATGTGTGTCTGCATGCGTGTGCCTGTATGTACGTGCGTGTCCTGTGTATCTGTGGGCTAGCGCTGTGCTGTAGTGATCTATGTCCTGTTGGCCCTGTCGTAGTGCCTCCCCCTGCTGGTCGTTCAGTCACATGGCACTGAGGAATGTAACTAACAGACACCTGCGGTCCATTCTGATTCAAATGCATGCATGAGTGGGACCAGATGCTTTATTCTGAGGGAAAAAGGAAAACTTTTACATTAAACTTAATTTAACTGGTCGCATCTTTAAATTATTGTAAGGTGCATTTATTTTAGGAAAACTGACTGAAAAATCAAGTCATCATCATTGTTAATAGTTATCATATAGTATTACCTACATGGCCACTTAAGTTTTGACCACTGATTATTTTGTTTAAAGTCTAGGGTAGACTCAACATTTGTAGTGTTTAGGCAAGCCATCTTGGCTCAGGTCGGCCATTTTGGCTCCAACAGTAGTTTTTTTCCACCCCATCTGGAGAGTATATGTTTTTAAAGAGGGTTTTTCTTGGTGAGGGGTCACCACTGGGGCTTGTCGTCAGACATGTCACGCATCCTGTTTGTTTGCATTCCTGTGCGGCCGTTCCTTGTGGAGCCAGCGGTGCTCATGGTTGTGTGTGTGTGTGCGTGTGTGCACGCATGTTCACGCCTGTGCTTGTGTGCGTGTGTGATTTGAGAGATCACCAAGGCACCAGAGCCGAGTGTGATCACACCACTCTCTCTCCAGGGGTGTGTGTGACCAGTTGTCTTTGAGGATTGGAAGCTTGTGCTGTTGCAGACCAAGCAAGTCTCCCCACACTCTCGTTTGCCATTGGGGGGGGGTGGTGTTATTAATCTCATTCAGGACACTGATTAAAGGCCCCCACCTCCAAATCCAGCACTCTTGACATTTCCCATATCAACTGGTGGACATATGGATTATTCTTATTATTATTCTTCTTATTATTACTGTTATTATTATTACTGTTATAATTAGTATTATGGTTATTGAACATTTCTCTGGGTAATCCTTCTTTGAGGTGAAAATGAAAGCAAGAATGTATTTTCTGTTGCTGAGTTCTCTTCTGTAGTGATGTTTTCTGAATAAAGTGAGCGTTCTGGCTGAAAGCTGGCCTCTGGCGTCATACCTCAGCGTCACTCTAGGGGGAGCCACCCGAGCGGAGAACATCAACCTCAGTAACCCGGACATACATGGCTGGTTATGCCTGACCTGACTGTTGCTGTGTTCTAGTAGCCATGGAGACAGGGGGGAAACTCCATGGCTACTGGACTCCAGGGCCCGAATTCATAAAGCATCTCAGAATAGGACTGATGATCTAGGGTCAGGTTTCCCTTTAGGTCATGATGGATAAGGTTAAAATATTAACAGGGAAAATCTGATCCTAGATCAGCGGTGCCACTGCGAGGTGCTTCGTGAACACTACCGAACGGATGGAGTGTTGGGTTCTGACATCTAATCACGAATTATGCATAGCCTGTCTTAGTAGCAGACATAGAGGCATTCCTTTATTGATGAGTTTGACGCCTCTTAATGATTAATAAATACTTCCTTAAATGCTTGCATGCTAATTAAACATCACAATGGAGCGACCAAACCCGGTGTGAACTCCAGTGGGATCGAGGCCTGTTCGCCGTGTTGGCCTGACCCATGTGTTGTCAGTACATATTAATGGTTAGATTTTGGACAGACCAGACTGGTTCAACGGTCCTATCAGCATGTGGGCCATCAGATGCCAGTGTTCTCTGTCTGACAGGACTGGATGTGGAACATCCCAGTTAGAAATGCATGCTTGGTTGAAGGGACTTGCAAAGAAAATCACGGATCCACTTGGCGCAGCATTGATTGTGTACAAATTGCGAAGGATGAGAAAATCTGGGCCGACAGCACAACATGGGGAGAGGGTCAGAAGGCTTCTCTGGTTGTACATTAAGTCTCAGAAAAATGCCACGGGTTAAAGCTGACTATGAACTACTCCAGTCCACAAAAAATGCTTGGGATATGCTTTTCTTTCAGTATCACACAGCACAGAGCTGTCATTTGTATTGTTTTATCTTAATTGCTTTGATTGCCATAATCAAGCATAGCAATGTGCATAGTTAGAAAAGACTTACTTTGCTTACTACACAGCTTAGAACACATGAAGATCATTTAGTTTTGCTTTTTGAACAAATGGATTCAGTTTGTGGTATTACTGGGCTGAATGATTTTTAAAAAGAAAAAAAAAAGGTTAAAAGATTCAAAATATAAGTATGTCATGCTTGGGCAGCTAACTTGTAATAAAATAACTTGCTTTGGTTGTCATTTCCTGTGTATTTAGTAACTACCATAGTTCATATATTAACTTTGCATGTAATCATCCATCCATCCATCTCTACTGTATATCCGCTTATCCTGGGGGGGGTGCTGGAGCCTATCCCAGCGTGCATTGGGCGGGAGGCAGGAACGCACCCTGGACAGGGCAACAATCCATCGCAGGGCACACACACCATTCACTCACACAGTCATACCTAGGAGCAATTTAGAGTCCCCGATTAGCCTATCTTCATGTCTTTGGACCGTGGGAGGAAACCCACACAGACACGGGGAGAACATGCAAACTGCACACACAAAGGCCTAGGCTGGGATTCGAACCCAGGACCTTCTGCACCACTGCACCGCCCACATGCAAACATATACAGTACAATACAAAAACACCGCAAAATCTTACGTTTTTTTAACTGGCTACTCGACTGCACCGGAGTCCTACAATTCATTCACCCGGTTATGCGTCCATTTGACCTTGGCTCCTGACCACCTGAATCACAAAGGTACAGTTTGTGCTGTATGTCCTGTGGCTAGCCAAAAAATACTTATTCCTACAGTATGCAACACTGACAGGCGTGCACTTCAGAATTCCAGAAGTACCAACTAGCCATGTCTCACAGACTGCTACTAACAGGCAGACATTTACTTTTGTGTATATATCAGGGCAAGCCGATAAGGGTAAGCCGTTAGTTATATGCACATTGCATTTAGCTGGGTCACATAGCTGCTAGCTACCTTCGAACGGCATTAGAATCCTCAATGTGTCAAGATGAGAGTTCTCCGCATGAACTGCATTTGGGTAAGCAATCCCCTATGAAACAGCAACCTACCTTCAAAACCTGACAGGGCTGCGTGACTATAAGGCCAATTGATTGGCCCCTGCTGCTGACCTTCAGTTACTGGGCACAGAAACTGCGCAGATCTGCTGAGTAAGAAGAAGAGGTGTCCAGCTGCATGCATTTCGGATTGTTATTCAGCAGCAGTAGTACAAATGATCACTGGACCTTCCAAACTGTGGAATATAGGAAAAACAAGAGGACTTTTTCCCCTCCAAGGAAACTTAAAATTGCATGTGAAGTTTCTCGCAGTTGATTGAGAAACCTCACAAGAAATCTTTAGTTCCATTGGGACAGTTGGTGTTGCCTTTGGTGTTCATTATTCCTTGAGTATCTCCATTTCGTTGTGTGAAGGGGGGTACTCAAGGACCAAGGAACAAAAAAGCAATGAACAAGTGCCTGAAGTATATTTATTCTATTGCAGAAGGGAAAAGTCTGGAGACACTGTGAATCGTCTTCTCCGAATCATCATGGATTTACACTCTCAATACTGTTGAACCATGGGGCCTGAATTTAGGAGCTTAATTCATCCTGTTTCTTCTAATTCTTAATGTTCGCCTCCGTTGGAAGCATGCGATCTGTGTCAATTATTATCCACATCTGTTGGAGATTGCAAGAACTGCTGATTTTGTACGTCTCTTTTATGTTACTCTGATGAAGACGCAGCAGCGTCTAAACGCCTCCGTTTTATTTTGCACCATTAACATTTTAACAATCAAGCAGTTGTAAAAAAAAAAAAAAAAATATATATATATATATATATATAAAAAGATTATTCATTCAGATTTCTCATGGTGTACGTGGGGTAAGGGTGTGGGGGAGGGACATGCGGCGCTTCCGCTCTGATCCAATTCCAGCTCACAGCACTGATACAGCGGAGCAAGCTAATCATTTACGTTAAATATTGCTAATAAAAACATTAAGAGATTGTTACCTGGAAAGGGCTACGTATAGGCCTATATTATTTAGATAATACGATCATAAAAGCTGAGTCTGCGTTATGCGCAGAAAGAGTATAATTGCCCCGGGGTGAAGTTACAGTAAACGAAATGCAAGCATTTGAGTAATGCCGTTCGCTGGTTGGACTGGTCATTCTGGTATTCAAACCATGAAATGCGAAGGGGCAAGAATGAACCGAGCAGGGGACACGAGGAAAAAGCACTGATGCGAGGCGAGGAGGAATATTTTAGATTAAATCTTTAATATAGAAGAAAGGTGCTGTTATTGTGTTGCTACAAAAGGGGAGTGGATATGGGCTGGGTGACAGGGGAGGCAAGATAAGGGCATTAAAAGAGGATACGTGTGGGATTTCCCAGCCTTGAATCGTCGCTTTAGTGATGACTTGAAGTATCCAAGTCAGTGAGCCATTAAAAACTCCTGCTGAGCAACCTGTTAAAATGTGCTGAGCTTCCACGTCCACTATGCGAAGGCATCGAAGTTTCTTAGAATACTACCTGCATCATGGAGTGAACAGACACGTATTTTCGAGTGAGAACGAGAAGCAACCTTTCTACAGGTAGCGATTTCAATTTTCGGCATCGAATCATTCATTAAACTTGCATACGCCCGCCTGTCTCCATTCGCCAAAACAATCTGGAACGAGCAACATCGCATGCGACCAGTCCAATTGTATAGCCAACACGTTTGTTATAACAATGGGTCGCTACAGTGGGAAGACCTGCCGCCTTATTTTCATGCTGGTACTGACAACGGTGTTCTTTGTGGCTGAGATAGTGGCTGGATACACGGGAAACTCAATTGCGCTTGTGTCAGACTCGTTTAATATGCTCTCTGACCTTCTTTCTTTGTGCGTTGGCCTGACTTCTGCAAGACTTTCACGTCGCGCCGGATCCGGACGCTGCACTTACGGTCTGGCCCGGGCTGAGGTTGTTGGCGCACTAGCCAACGCCGTTTTTCTGGCCGCGCTTTGCTTCTCCATCTCAATGGAAGCCATGAAGCGCCTCGCCCGCCCGGAGGCTATCGCCGACCCTTTCCTGGTGCTTATTGTGGGCGCGCTGGGTCTAGCTGTCAACATCGTCGGCCTGTTTATATTTCAGGACTGCAGCAGCTGTGGGAGAGGTGGGCGGCGGCGGAAGTCCCACCTAAAGACCGGAGAGAATGCAGGGGAGAGCGGTGAAACAGGTGCTTTTTATTATTATTATTGTTATTATTGTTATTATTATTATTATTATTATTATTGTTGTTGTTGTTGTTGTTGTTGTTAGCTGCTACTGTGCACTCCTTTACATATTAATATTATACATTTTTAACGGGCAGTGCTTTAAAAAAAACATATTTACAGCATCAATCAATAACCTGCATCACGCTTCTGTAACCTGCCGAACGGATACGCTGTTTATGTTTAAAAACAAAACGTTTTTGGAACGTGGAAAATGCAGTTTCACTTTGTTTTCACGTAAGTTTTCAAAGAATGGGGAGGAAAAAGGCAATACCGCTTAGTTTTAAATCGACAGAGAGGACAGAGCAGGAAATCCCCAGCTTCTCTTAAAAGGCCTGATGGATTGAAAAATTAAATCAAATGGACCTCTGTGACACCAAGAGGAAAGTTCCCAGTGCATTTTAATATTTATGTCCTGTTTTTAAAAAAGCATTTCAATTTTCATACTATGAAAGGGTTCAGCTCTGCAAACTCTGTGAAGTCAAGTGTAAAGGCAGCTTTCTCTGTCGAAGAAGTTGCGATAGACTTTTACTTACTGATCAAAGTGCTACCAAAATCTGCTAAATATTTCATCTACTGTGAATGCACATGAAAACCTCCCAATGATCCTGTGACCCGGTGTGACTTAGTTGTTGTCATGGTGATAATTCTTCTGCACTGTGTACGTGTTGGTTTGATCAGCTTTCGAAGACAGAACTTTCTTGAACTCCCTTGAACTCCCTGCTGGTGAGGAACACAAACAAGTGTTCTAAAACTAGACTTAAAAATCACCAGGGGCTAGTGTGATTTTCCTGCCCATATACATGTGTCTGTGTCTGAGAGTGAGTAGGTGTCCTTGTGTGCACGCTTGAGAATATGTTCATTTCTGTGCATGTCTGTGTTATGACTGTGCATCCCTGCCAGTTCTGTTGGTACAGTCCATTCACTTAAATAAATCATGATTTAGATTTTTGCCAAAGCTTTTGTAGACAGCTATTGTAATGACAATTATTGATCAGGATAATGAAACTACTGATGAGGTTAACAAGACAGTACATTTAGATTACATAAAACACAAATAAATTAATAATGCATAGTGATGTTGCAGCATGTGTCTTGTGTGTCAGTGCAGGTGACACGGTTACTATGGGCGGGGTCAGGAATGGCAGTTTTTGCCAAATGACGTGTCCCGTTGCTATGCAGGTGCTCCCGTGCTGCCCGATGTCACCTTCGAGGAAAAGGAACAGGAGAGAGAGGGTCAACCCCTCAACATTCAAGGTACAGTTTCCTCCAAAAGGCTCTTCGGGACCAGTAAGATGTACCCATATTTGTGGCATTGTCCCCATTTCTCTCCACGTTCCTCTTTCTATGTTGCATATACTATATGTGCTTAGCAGAATTTCTTATCCAGACCTTACACAGCGAGCATCATTTCTTTTTAGACAATCCATTCATACAGCTGGATACTTACAGAAGCAATTTCAGTTAATTGCCTTTTGCTCCAAAAGACGACGACAGTATCCCACTGGGGAACTCTGGGTCACATGCCCACTTCTTTAACCATTACGTCACACCTGCGCAATCTGTTTTTTTTTCTCCTGTTGTGTTTTCACCCTTGTCCTGCTCTCCTGTGTAAACCTGCTCCTTCCCGTGTTGCCCTCTGTGCCTGATCGCCCTCTTGTGGCCGCGTTGCGTCCTGCAGGAGTGCTGCTCCACGTGCTGAACGATGCCCTGGGCTCGGTGGTGGTGGTGGTGGCCTCGGCCCTGTTCTACGTGTGGCCCCTGGGCCCCGAGCAGCCCTGTAACTGGCAGTGCTACGTGGACCCCAGCCTGACCCTGCTCATGGTGCTCATCATCATGGCCTCCGCCGTGCCCCTCGTGCGGGAGACCACCGGCATCCTGCTGCAGATGAGCCCCTCCGAACTGCCGCTCAGCACCCTCTGTGAGTCCGGCTCCTCCTCTTTCAGTCTGACACTCTCCCTGTCTCCTGTAACTCTGTTTCTGAAGAGGGAGGTGCTGTCTCTCTCCTGTAACTCTGTTACTAAAGGGGGAGGTGCTGTCTCTCTCTCTCCTGTAACTGTTACTGAAGGGGGAGGTGCTGTCTCTCTCTCTCCTGTAACTCTGTTACTGAAGGGGGAGGTGCTGTCTCTCTCTCTCCTGTAACTCTGTTACTGAAGGGGGAGGTGCTGTCTCTGTCGCCTCCTGTAACTCTGTTACTGAAGGGGGAGGTGCTGTCTCTCTCTCTCCTGTAACTCTGTTACTGAAGGAGGGGGGGTGCTGTCTCTGTCTCTCCTGTAACTGTTACTGAAAGGGGTGGTGTGCTTTCCTGTACCGTACAAGGAGCTGTCTCTCTCTCTGTAACTCTGTTACTGAAGGGGAGGTGCTGTCTCTCTCTCCTGTAACTCTGTTACTGAAGGGGGAGGTGCTGTCTCTCTCTCTCTCCTGTAACACTGTTACTGAAGGGGAGGTGCTGTCTCTCTCTCTCCTGTAACTCTGTTACTGAAGGGGGAGGTGCTGTCTCTCTCTCTCCTGTAACTCTGTTACTGAAGGGGGAGGTGCTGTCTCTCTCTCTCCTGTAACTCTGTTACTGAAAGGGGAGGTGCTGTCTCTCTCTCTTCTGTAACTCTGTTACTGAAGGGGGAGGTGCTGTCTCTCTCTATCCTGTAACTCTGTTACTGAAGGGGGAGGTGCTGTCTCTCTCTCTCCTGTAACTCTGTTACTGAAGGGGGAGGTGCTGTCTCTCTCTCTTCTGTAACTCTGTTACTGAAGGGGGTGGTGTTGTCTCTCTCTCTCCTGTAACTCTGTTACTGAAGGGGGAGGTGCTGTCTCTCTCTCTCCTGTAACGCTGTTACTGAAGGAGGGGGGGGTGCTGTCTCTCTCTCCTGTAACTCTGTTACTGAAGGAGGGGGGGGGTGCTGTCTCTCTCTCTCCTGTAACTCTGTTACTGAACGGGGAGGTGCTGTCTCTGTCTCTCCTGTAACTCTGTTACTGAAGGGGGAGGTGCTGTCTCTCTCTCTCTCCTGTAACTCTGTTACTGAAGGGGGAGGTGCTGTCTCTCTCTCTCTCCTGTAACGCTGTTACTGAAGAGGGAGGTGCTGTCTCTCTCTCTCCTGTAACTCTGTTACTGAAGGGGGAGGGTGCTGTCTCTCTCTCTCCTGTAACTCTGTTACTGAAGGGGGAGGTGCTGTCTCTCTTTCTCCTGTAACTCTGTTACTGAACAGGGAGGTGCTGTCTCTTTCTCTCTCCTGTAACTCTGTTTCTGAAGGGGGTGCTGTTCCTCTGTACTCTGTACGAAGAGTGCTGTTTCTTCTCCTGTAACTCTGTTACTGAACAGGGAGGTGCTGTCTCTTCTCTCTCCTAACTCTGTTCTGAAGGGGGGGTGCTGCTCCTCGTACTGTTTCTGAGGAGGGGGTGTTCTCTTTTCCTGTAACTTGTTACTGAAGGAGGTGGTGCTGTCTCTCTCGTCCGGTAACTGTGTTACTGAAGGGGGGGTGCGCTCTCTTTCCGTCGCGTAGAAGGTGCTGTCTCTCTCTCTCTCCTGAAAGTCCTTATGGGGGGTGGTGCTGTCTTTGCCATTGAAGGGGGCATATCCTCTTTCTGCACGTGTGTTACCATAGTGGGTGACACACGTAACACACAGGGCTTGCTAGGATTATGCAATGTAAGCACTTTTTGTGACGCCTGTCCTGGTGTCTCTGGTATTGCCGATTGTTGAGCCCCAAAGTAAATTCACAGCACCATCCTAATCAAACCGCTGCCAGGCTTCCTTCCTCTAAGGGTCAGGGGTCATATAAGGAGAACACAGTGACACCATTGGTCCAAACCCGCCTTATGTACGGCTTCCCCTCCCATCCTGGCCAATGAAAGCTCAGCATTTCTGAAGGTGTTCCACCCTGCGCCATCCAAACGTTTCAGGCGTGTTCCATCCGAACAGTTAATTATATACGATTCCTGAAAAGCAGCAGGAGTCTACAATAATACTGTAAGAGCTCCTGTATGTTAAGTTAAAGTATAAATGTGAACTTCAAACCCATGACGGTATCAGTCAATAATCAACAGGAGCTCGGACTTGTCACAGTTAAGTTAAAGTTTAGCTGCAACCAACGCTAAACTTTTGGCAGACACCTTTTTCTCCAAGGGTTTCACACTTTTGAAGTTCACTAAGTTCACTTACGACTGATTGGACTGTTTGGCCACCTCCTTTATTATTTCAGGTGGTTGAGACGGGGACAGTTAACTGACTGTGACTGATTGCCAGCGCCTAGCTCTTGTGGCGTTTGCTCGCTGTGTTAAACGCGCTTTTGTAAGTCGCTTTGCCTGAAAGCATCTGCCAAGTGACCAAACTGTGCACTGGACTAACGCACTAATGCACACGGGAGAGAGAGAGCTGTCAGTCCATGCCAGTCTCTCTGTCTTTATCTGAACCCCTTCTCATATTCAATGTTTTTTATTTTATTTAGATGCAAAACACCTCATGGACCTAGCCTGTAACTAACTTGCTCGCTCACTCATTTCCTCACTCACTCACCCAGTCACTCCTTCACTCACTCTCTCACGTTTAGCAGGCTGAAGATTCTCCACAAGGGGGAGTTATTAATGCTCATGGTGCTTCGCATGAACAACATTGTGTCCTTGTTTTCGTGTCTTTCACATTGACCGTAGAAAAAATGTGCTCCGTGATGTCACTGTGACGTAACCCATTGACTCTCCATGGGTTTGCTGAAAAGCGTTTTGGAAGTCCAGGAAGCTTCAGGACGCCGCCATGTTGGACTGGAGCCAGAGACTGTGCGGTAGGGAGAAAGAGTACCCTTATATGGGCATGAAGTCCGGTCATCCAATAAGCATGTGAGATACAGTGACTCGGCAGGGATGCAAACTGTCCCTGATTTGTTCACAAAATTGTACAATCCTGTCCAAATAACAATAACTTAACAAATCAGCACGTGGGGAGACATTAGATGAAGAAAAAACATCAGTTTCTCTTATGGGGAAAAAATGACTGACTTTGTATTTTGACCGTATTACCACTGACATTGAAACGAGTGGCAGAAACACCTATACTGTGGGCAACAACACTGGCGCTACTGAGCAACGTCTCTCAACAAGACCAGGAAGTGAGCTTCCCGGTTTTGGCCACTTGGTCTTTCATGAGTATCTCTGTTTTTGACTCTCCCCTCCTCTTCCCCTCTTCCCCCTCCCTTCCCCTCTCCTTCCCTCCCTCTCTCTCCCTTCTCCCCTCTCTCCTCTCCTCCCCCTCTCCTCCTCTCCTCCTCTCCTCTCCTCCTCCCCTCTCTCCCTCTCTCCCCCTCCCTCCTCCTCTCTCCCTCCTCTCCCTCTCCTCTCTCTCCCCCTCTCTCCTCCTCTCCCTCCCTCTCTCTCCTTCTCTCTCTCCCCCACTCTCTCTCTCCTCTCTCCTCTCCTCCCCTCCTCTCCCCCCCCTCTCTCTCCCCCTCCCTCCTCTCTCCCTCTCCTCTCTCCCCCCCCCCCCCTGCAGTGGAGGACCTGTCCCGGGTCCCTGGCGTGCTGAGCGTGCACGAGCTGCACGTTTGGGAGCTGGCGCGGGACCGCAACGTGGCCTCTGTGCACGTCCGGTGTGCGGACGGCCCCGCCTTCGCGCTGCTCTCTTACCGCGTGCGCGAGGTCTTCCACCGGGCCGGCGTCCACAGCGTCACCGTGCAGCCCGAGTTCGACGAGGGCGAGGGCGGGGACGGCCCGCACTGCAGCGCCCCCTGCCTGTCGGCCTCCTGCCAGAGCAAGCTGTGCTGCACGGGCCCGGCCGCGCCCCTCTCCGTCTGCAACGGGCAGCCCGCCACGCCCGACCCCGAGGCGGCGGTAAGCGCCTCTGACCCGGCCAAAACCGAGGGGACAGAAACAAACGGCATCGCTTTGCACACGAAGGAAAAGAGCGAGTATTTGTGAGGATGGATGGAGCGGGCCTGTAAAAAAACCCCAAACGCAAACCCAGCGACAGGTCTGCTCTTTCCCTCCTTCTCCTGCCTCACTCCCTCACCCGCAGGGGCCTGGCATCCCAACCTGTGGAAACCCAACAGTGTGTGAATGTTTGGGTCAGAGATGGAAAGAGCCTGGAGTAATCACTATGCACTACATACTCTCCAATATTAAGCACTGCTTGCTGTGATACTGCTTTGATCCAAACTACCAATAGAAAAGCACCAAAGTGTCAGTACTTGTAATTATTGTTTATTTGTCATAAAATGATATTCTATTCATGCTGTTTCATTTATCCTTACCACTGCAACAAACAAGGAAAATCTCTTCTCTAGTACAACAATCAGGCCAGTAGGTGGCAGCAGAGGGCTTTCAGGGCCTGAGTTCTGAGTCGCTCCAGTGGAGGTGAAGCGGTTGACCAATAGCGATCCTTCTATGCCCAAAGGGCTTTTAAGGCTGCATCAAACTGACAGAACATTCTGGGGAAAGGTGGCATTATTTTCCTCTGTGAGAAAAAGAGGAAAACGAATGCCTTTATCACAATTTATCACAACAGCCTGGCATTCTCTGGTTCTGCAGTCTGTGGACGTCGTGCATATGAGGCTGCTAGGGTCCGAAGCCCGTGACCTCAGTTCACTGTTACACAGTGATCACCACAGCGTTGGTCTGTCATGTGAGCAGGCGCCAGGATTTACGTCCGCAGAGACAGCAGCCGACGCTCCTTCGACAGAGACTCAAACAGAAAGGGAGAGAGAGAGAGAGACGGAACAGAGCGAGCAGGGCGAGCGAGGGAGAGATGAGTGAACGGTCTGGGAAGCAGGTTACGTAAGGCTCGGGCCTATTATGATGCAAATTCTGAGCATCAGTCCTCCAGAGGGGGAAAAAATAACTTTGGCTCCTCTGATTCATGCCTTTCCACAAATATCCCCATTTTGCAGAAAATCGGCAAAGCAGATGATTCAGCTAATAATAGGAGCGGGTGAAGCTGGCTGCGTGGGAACAAGTACTGCAGCGCTGAGCACAGACGTATTTATAGACAGTGAGCTGCTTATGATTACAGCCCTCGGACAATAAGAGCTGTGGGTGTGGTTCTGTGTGTGTGTGTGTGCGTGGTTCTGTGTGTGTGTGTGTGTGTGTGCGTGTATGTGGTTCTGTGTGTGCGTGTGTGTGTGTGTGTGCGTGGTTCTGTGTGTGTGAGCGTGTGTGTGTGCGTGTGTGTGTATGTGTGTGTGTGCGTGTGTGTGTATGTGGTTCTGTGTGTGTGTGTGTGTGTGTGTGTGTGTGTGCGTGTGTGTGTGTGTGGTTCTGTGTGTGCGTGTGTATGTGTGTGCTTGTCCATGTGTATGTGCATAAAAAATGAAATATGACAATGCTAGCATTGGCATTACTTCTCATTGGGGAGTTTTTTTTTAATTGAGCAGAAATTATGTATAAGTGGGGTGTGAATGACAGATGGAGAAAGCAGTAAAAATATAAGGAGGAAATATAAAAATAATTGAAATTATCACACTTAAATGTTACGTACTGTACAAAAGTACCATCTGGAAATGAGCGATATTTTTGAATATGAGTGGTAACTATATAAAGACTACATTACAGCTGGTGAATGCGATTACTGCAATGTGTAATCTCCTTAGATTCTATTTATGCAAAAAAAAAACTTTCTTATTAATAAGAAAAAAAAAATCATGGATAAATACGCCTAACATCAGGACATATGGCATTAAGACTCTTGGTGGGTGGGCGGGGTGTCGGGTTCCAGTTTCAGTTAGTACGACGGTCCTCTAACATGCGCCTGCACCCCTCGGTCTGGCTTCAGTTCTCTGCAGTGTGCTTGTCTGGCTGCATCCACAGGCCTGGTTTGTGTTGTATTTTTTTTAGTGAAGTCGGTCACTCACGCAGTACCGCAGCCTGAATGAATCATCTGCGGACGTGACTGGGGCGGTAACGGCGAACACGCCGGCACGCTCTGGCTGCCCTGGTCAGGTGTGGACCCGCTTCCGGGTGCCGGGGAGAGTGTGACACCTTGCAGCCCATGGGGACGGCGCAGGAAGTGTCAGTGAGGTGCCACCTGTGTGATCAGAGACAGGTGTGAGCCATGGGAACAGGCTGTACTTCTCACAGCTCTCTCTCTCTCTCTCTCTGAGATAATGAGGGGCTTCAACCTGGCAACCAGCCAGTCAACCTGTCAGGCCTGATTCTGCGCGTTAAACTGACCCATCGGTCCATCTCCCCCACTGAAATACACTCTGTGATGTCATATCAGGCCATTAAGAAACAGTAACAAGCACCACACACACCACCCCCCCCCCCCCAACAAAACACACACACACAACACTGGAAGATCATTCATGCCATCAATAAAATAAAATGGGGGAGGGGGGGGGGCTTGGAAAGAAGGAGTACGCTTTGCATTGACATCACACGCTGCATCACGTTGCCAGGCAACCAGGGAGTCAACAGCGGTTGCCGCAGCAACCCCGCCTCACTCACCTTCAGTCTCTCCCGTCTCCCTGCGTCAGTGCTTGCCCAGGCGCGGTCCGGCTCTGCGTAGCCCGGCAACCCTTCCCGCTGCGCCTGCGCCCTGCGGCCTCACCAGCACTACCGTGTTTGCACACCGGTCAGAGCGGAGCGCGGTCTCCCTCTCTCTCTCTCTCTCTCCACCACCACCCCTCTCCGGGGTAACAGGACCTCTGCTCACATCACCGCAGAGCTGCAGTTATTAAATCCTCCGTTTATCAAAGGAAAGTCAATCAGCGGCTCTCTCAAACGGCACTGCCCTTTGCAGGCCTACGCGATTTAAGATCCAAACACGGGTCAGACATGTTTTTTCTTTTTTAATTTTCCATTCCTCTAAATGAGCGACCGAGCCCTGATCTCAGCTGATCTCCTTGTTAATCAGGGTGCAATGTGCTGAAATAAGTCTAACAGAAAGCAGGCGGACTCACCTGTAAGAATGAAAGTTTGATCAAGGGTTTGAGGAATGTTGGTTTGTGGATTTATGTCCTGCTTCACCTCAGAGCCCGTTCCTTTGTGATATTTTTGATAAAGCACTTTACAATGGTGACACTGTGAAATAAGAATAAATACCTCGTATTGGTATTGCTGTCCACAGGCTACAACATATCATTCCTCTCAAGTCTTTGCAATTTGCTGTATTTACCATTACCTGAGCTACTGTTAGTATGAATAGTGTTATCTTCCATTTCCATTAGGTTATCACAATCACTTTTTTGCCGCCTGACCTGTAACACGTCCATATTTTTCTTGCTTATATGACCATCGATTTGAATGTATTCTACCACAAGGGCAGTGCCAGTTTCTCTGGTGAAGAACAGCAGGTGCGTGCATGTTTTACAGTGATGTGTGGTGTGTGACCAATCCCGCAGCCACAGTCACAGGATGTCTTATTCCTGCCTCTCCTCGAGGCGCACAAGCAGGCGACGCAAACTGCAGAAGCTCGGCACACAGAACAAGGATGTTTGCTCAGCTTCGAGGACTGGAGCTTCATTTCCCAGGCCGCTGCGCCTCCCCTTCCTCGACGCCCACAGTCTGCAGACTTCAGGAAGGTTTCATCGGATTCGCAAGCCTTTTAAACGCTGAACAGATCATCACACAGACGCACAGCAGGCAGAGAGGCAGCCGGTGTAACTGCGTCCAATAGAGGTTATTTGCACCCCCATTTTGATTTTGAACAGACACTGTCCTGAAACGATAAAGAGATGGACCCACTGCACTAAAAGCAAATTCAGCATTTATGCACAAGTTAGGCCTTCTGAGGTGGGGTAGAAGATGTGGCTGCTATTATTTTTTTTAAAACATATTTTCCAGATTCTGTGGCAGTGTTGTGATTGTGTTGGCATCCTGGGTTCTGTGTTGAACCTCACAAAAACTGGTTTGTTGGTAGTGTAGCACCATTATACTGGATCCGTTTCAGGTTTGGTCAGGATATGGTCATTGGTTAATCTCCGCAAGTACTGGAACCGTTTCAGGTTTGGTCAGGATATGGTCATCAGTTAATCTCAGACTGTAGTGGGTCCTATGAAGGTGTAATTTGGGCCCTATTGTGGTGTAAAATGAGACTTAATCACCATTTTGTCTCACTTCTCAAATCGGCTCTTTGCCCTGCCTGTGCACGCCGACTGTCTGTTTCCAATATATAGATTTTAAAAACAAAAACCCGAAAGGTAGTTATTTTCCATTGCTTTCCTTGTGAGATTCTGTCCCCCTTTAGTTGTTTATCATGTTGATTAGTGCACATTGAGTACTTCAACAAAAATGTAAAAAAAAAAACACAAAAACATTATAGACACTATGTGACAATAAAGAATGTCTGATATTTATTAACAGTACTGGGTATAATAGTAGTAAATGACACAGTTCATATTTGGAGGCGGTGACTGAAGGGAATAATCTCCTTAAATGTGAACACCACAGTCCATCTGCAGCTGGGCAGGGACGGACAGAGAGAAAGTGGGGAGGGGGAGGGGGGGGGGCAAGGCAGTGTCTAGCTGGTTAAACACATTTTTACGATCTGGATCGAAGAGAAAGACAGAGGAGCACTGGGTCGACGGCACAGACATGCTAACGACAGCCGCTTATTCTAAGTTCAGTCCATCACAGTGAGTTCCGTCCGCCGGACGGGGACGTCGATACAGGACACGCTTCGCCACGAGCACGGAGAACACCGAAAAGATAACGGGACCCTTGAGCTGGGGAAACGAGACTTCCCCCCCCCCTCCCCCCCCTTTTACAAAAAGAGTTTACCTGCAGCATTTAGTACAAATTCACATTAAGACAGTGTCGTGTGTTTTCACAAGGGTTCACAGGTACTAGAGCGCTCTGCATCGCGTGGATGGAATTGGTCTTAAGTGAGCAGTGGTAAAAAAAAGAAGAAAGGACTGAGGTAAAAAGCTGATGAAATGCTTAAACCAGTTTTTTGTTGTTGTTGTTTTTGGCACAATCAGCGCTGCTTTCTCAGCTGACGATAACGAGGACGGTCATGCGAGGCTGACTGCGTCCCTCTGGAGGTAGGGGTAGGGGTGGGGGGTGGGGCAGATTTTGGGCTCAGGGCAAGTTTCCATTCCTAATGTGGGCCCACTGCGAGGCACGGTGCCGCCCCCCTGCCCCCCACCCCCACCCCCACCCCCACCCCCCACATGAATTTCACAGTCCCCCCCTGCTTGAAATCTGGGACACATAACACACTGGTGGTTGATCCATGCCCCCCCCCCCCACCGCTCCATGCTCTTCTCAGGGTCACACACACAAGAGCTCACACCCTCGCCATGGTAACACATCAGGAAACATTCTTTTTCGGGGTTCTGAAGGGGGTGTGAAAACAGTGGGCAGAGGGAATCAGCAGTAAGGATGCGCACTGTGCTACTGTGTGCGGACGCGTGTGCGTCAGTGTGCGTGCGTGTGCGTGCGTGCGTGCGTGTCTGTGCACGAGGGTGTGTGCATGTGTCTGTGTGTGTGTGCGCGTGTGTGTGTGTGTGTGTGTGTGTGTGTGTGTGTGTGTGTGTTCGCGCGCGGCTGAAAGCTGAACACCGATCCCAAATGCAGAGGAGCAGATGAGCGGATGTGTGCTTTCCATTGGCTGACGTCACTCAGATCCATAGATTGTCTGGCCTGGCCGATTCAGACAAAGGCTGGGCGTGAGGGGGGCAATCACACGGCCTCTCTCTCTCTCTCTCTCTCTCTCTCTCTCTCTCTAAGGGCACGCGGTTTCCATTCTGCCACGCCCGCTTCTCAAATTATGCGAATGAAAGTGCATGTGCTGAAATCCCTTTTATTCACTGTCTCTCAGCTCAAAGTGCTGTACGTCGGTTGGGGGCGGGGGGGAGGAGGGGTAAGGGGGAGTCCCAGCTGTTCTCAGGTGTTGGGGTTGGGCTGAGTGTCTGTGTGTGTGTGTGTGTGTGTGTGTGTATTCGTGCCTGTGTCTGCTTAAACGTGTGCAAAAAGCACTGATTGTTCCTGTAAAACACGTCGAAATGACTCCTGGACACAGTGAGAGGGACGCACACATACGCAAATCTTTAAAAATAAACATCTAAATTCTGATTTAAAGCTTAAAATCCATTGCAATTCATCTGAGGTCGTCTGACACTGTGATAAGGATATGGCTGAGTCAAAGGAAAGCGTGTGTGTGTGTGTGTGTGTGTTTCCACACGCGTTTTACCTGTCTTTGTCATGAATGTGGATATACACTATGGCTGTGTTCCATAACAAATAAATACACATTAACAATGAAAAACTTCATAACAAAAACATCCTGATAAAATACAAGGACCTTTGTTTTTGAACTGAACTGAACATGAAATGTTTCCCCCAAAACGAAATGAGGCAGGAGGAGCCGTGCAG
The DNA here is from genome assembly GCF_018555375.3 of Anguilla rostrata. NCBI lineage: Eukaryota > Metazoa > Chordata > Actinopteri > Anguilliformes > Anguillidae > Anguilla > Anguilla rostrata. Next base: position 7,247,939 of record NC_057933.1, on the reverse strand, counting down.
ACGGACGTGCCGAAAAGGGAAAAATCTGGTTTCCACGGGAACAGAGTAAAAAACGGAGAGAAAGAGAAAGCGAAAGATGGAGAGACAGAGAGAGACAGGAGCTGACAGACAGTCGCACATGCACGATGCTGGAGGAAAGGGTGATGCCTGTCAGGAGAGTTCTACATCAGAGAGCCAGACAGACAGGCTCCTGCTTCTTAAAGCACATTTATCCTCCTCCTCCCCTCTCCATCCCTCTCTCCCTCCTTTCCATCCACCTCTCCCACTCCGAGGTGGCCATGCACACGTTGGTTCTGCTCTCCTCTCTGTGGATAGAGGGGTAGAGGTGGCAGTACCGGACGTGATGGGGGAGGGGGGGAAATCCCAAACTGTGACCTCAGCCCCCGCCCCCCTCCCTCCCTCCCTCCCTCTCCCCCTCCCTCCCTCGGACACGCCCGCGTTTCTCGCCGGGGACCTTTCCGCCGCCTCACCGCTTCTTCTGGGCGTCGGCCTTCTCGTCCCCGCCCCTGGCCCCGCCCCCCGCCCAGTGGCGGTGGCAGGCCAGCTCCAGCAGCTCCAGGCCCCCCGCCGCCCTCTGCTGGCCCAGGAAGAAGAGCACCATGAGCAGGAAGTAGGCGCGCAGCAGCGGGGAGAGGAAGAGGCCGGCGCAGCAGAGCGCGATGAAGGCGCTCCAGTACAGCAGCGACGCCGCCTTGATCAGCATCACCCGCAGCTCCGTCTTGCACGGCGGGATGCGGCTGCGGCGGGACGCGTCGAAGACGCGGGCGCCCGTGTAGAACGCCCGCAGGCGCTCCTCCTTCTCCGCCCAGCGCTCCTGGCACCAGGCCTGCAACTCCGCCCCCCCCGCGGGCAGCGAGGACACCGGGTAGCGCCGCACGTGGAAGTGGATCTCCCGCGGGAACAGACCCAGCACCAGGTGGCGCTCTGTCTGCGGGATGTTCTGCGGGTAGGCCACCGTGATGTCGTGGATGGCGTCCAGATTGTCACCTGTGGCGGGGGCCGGGGGGGGAGGGCAAGTCAGGAAACCAGCGCTGGGTTCGGGGAGAAAAGGGCGGAGCCTGTGCCCTGGGAGCTACATTAGCGATTAGCATCGCTAACTATCCATTACAGTTAACCCAGCATTGCCCTTCTCTTTTCCCCCGTTATATAAATAATGAGTCGTCCCCACATCAGTGCACAATTCTGAATGTTTCATTCAGAACAGAACTTTGCAACAATTATTACTCAGACTACCACATATTTGGGTTATTTTCTCAAACATACCCAACATAAAGAGGACGCTCTTCCATCCAGACAGAAAAAGCAGGGGAAACAGACACACACCCTGTAAAGCTGCCCCACACACAAAGTACCAGCCATTCAGAGGGCAGTATGTGTGATGCACTGGCAGCTCCTCCATTTTGATTCTGATAGCCTTTATATCCTCATAAATGCAGGTCCGTCTGCGCACCACTTTGGTTTTTAATAATTCAGCGTATTAAAAAAAAAAAAAACAATGATAATTATAACACGACCATTATTAATATTACCACTGCCATTACCGCCATCATTACTGTGTGACAGGACGCGGGCCTTAGCGGACGGACGTACAGACAGCCAGATCAGATTCCTGGCGGGAGCAGCAGGGTCCTGTTATATGGCTTATTACTCATGACTTATATAAACCCTGAATGCCTCACTCAAAATATGAAGCCCGTATGCCTCGTTCAGTCTGTCACGTCATGCTGGCTTCCCACAGCGAAATGCCAGCACAGGACCATAACAACCCGCCCATCCAAGGATTAAGGACCAGGAAACGGAGGGAAGAAGGACACTGCACGCGCCAGATCAATCCTTCAGACTTAAGCCCCTGACACACTCAAGTCAAAAGCCTGTCTTTATGAGGCTTTAAACTGGCTTTAGTCACAGTATGCAAATGAAGAGTTCTTAAATAGTCCCAGAAGTGGTCTGACGTGCCCGGGGTGTGATGACACATCGTTGTGCCCGTCACTCAATTTTGGAAACTTGGCTCCGGAAGAGTTCACCTTGTATTTATTTTCATAAAAATATTCAGTATTTTTCTCCCATTACATAATGTTAATGTTAATAAGTTGAATGGTTGAGACGGAGAGGTCAGATTTGTTCCCTTTTCAGTTATTGACGACCCTAACATGGTGATGTCACTCCCCCAAAAAAAGGGGGCAACTAAGACTGTGCACTGTTCAGTTAAGCCATTATAAATTAGCAACAGCTAATTTAATTATTTAATTCTTCGTTTTTCAAGGATTGGTGAGCTCTGTTTTAGTTCAGAATGCATTTCTACGACTGTGTTTTTTTTTTGGCGATTGTGAGTCAGGCTGTTGATCCCTTCTATAATGCTACAAAAGCCTACAACACAAGCCAGAAAATGTCGTTCCTAAAATAAAATGGTTACTATTCTTGAACCCTTTTGACAACAGGCATAATCCTGGACTCTTCTGAAAGGTAATCCTTGGTTTACCGGATTTTGTTTTGCAAGAGTCAGAATTACTGTAAAGATCACTGAAAGCTACAGCAGCTCAAACTCAGTGGAAGTTCTTTCTCAACTAAAATATATATTTGCTTCTTAAAGGTAATATTGTAAAGCATGTCATTTTTTTGCATATCTGAAGTAAAGATTAAACTTCTCCATGAGATAAGTTCCTATTATTAATTTTTTTTATTATTATTCAACAGCACTGTGCTGTAATTCATGAGCACACCGCAGTAAACTCACGAAACCGAAAGCAGGGAGTCATACATCTCAAAGGCGGGGGCGATAAACACACGCGCACCCTCTCCCCACGCCGAGTTCACATGCAGGTTTTTACATAAGAACGGGCCTTTTTTCCGTCGGCCGCTGACCAGGCAACAGGGCCGCTCTTCGCTGTGGCGGTTCAAAGTCTACGTGCTAATTAGCCTAGCGCGTCCGTGACGGGACTCCCGTGTTCATTTCTGAGTTAAAATTTAATTTTGCTCCTTCTGCTCATCGATGGCAATTCCCAATCCTCAGCCCTCATTTCCCAACGGATGTGTGTATTTTACTTAATATCATGTTGTTTGTTACAGAATTCAAGACTTCTGCACGTTTGACTTTAAACTGTCTGTACATGTAATAAGCCCGTATTCTTTGTAAAACACTGTTGCTTTGACCTGTAATACACTGTCTCTCTATGTTACTTATACTTGTTGTGTTGTGCTGATTTATATTTTTTATATTCCCAAAAACTGTGTTTGGTGTGCCAAGGCTGTGAGACACAGTACCATTCAGAATTCCGTATTCACACTACCATCTGTGCTCTACGGACTGTAGTGTGGGACTATCGCTGGCTGTAGTGTGGGACTATCGCTGGCTGTAGTGTGGGACTATCGCTGGCTGTAGTGTGGGACTATCGCTGGCTGTAGTGTGGGACTATCACTGGCTGTAGTGTGGGACTATCACTGGCTGTAGTGTGAGGATACGCTGCTTAGGTGGCTTCGCTGGCTTAGGGGGATATCACTGGCTGTAGGTGGATCTATCCTGGCTGTAGTGGACTATCACTGCTGTAGTTGGGACTATCCGACTGTAGTGTGGACTATCTGGCTGTCAGGGGACAAATGTGGCTTGGTGTGGACTACGCTGGCTGTAGTTGGGACTATCACTGGCATGTCAGATGTGGATATCGCTACTGTATTGTGACTATCACTGGCTGTAGTGTGGGACTATCGCTGGCTGTAGTGTGGGACTATCACTGGCTGTAGTGTGGGACTATCACTGGCTGTAGTGTGGGACTATCACTGGCTGTAGTGTGGGACTATCACTGGCTGGCAGCCAAAGGCATGACTCAAGATTGGGCAACTCCAAACTGAGGAGCGTAAGGAAGGAAGACAGAACTGCTAAAAAAAAAAAGAAAAAGATGCGCCTCCTCACGTTTACAGCTTAGACCGGATCATCACTGAATGGCCTCTGAACCTGAACGACTCCGGGCTCCTTATTCCCTCCCTGTGACCGACATGCGTCACACTATTCATGAATACATAATGGGAATACCGACAGAAGACAAAGGCTCATCTTAGCGCTATCAAACAGGGGAGAACAAAATGAGCAGTCTTGGGTGACTACGCTTAGCCAACAAAATCAACAGCCCAAATTAGAGCCCAAAGACAGCAGGTCAGTCAAAATGAGAGGCAAATTTCAGAAAGCGGATATATATATGAACGGTGCAATGGCATATGCTGGTTTAATTATTAGATAAGAACTTAAAATAAGGATTAAAGCTACAAAATGATAGCAGACAGTTTAAAAGTCTAAGTATATGACTTCAAACACATTTCAATGATCATGACTCATAAAACTGGCCTTTAAAAAAAAAAAAAAAACACTTTAGAATTTATGAACATTCCCATTATGACCTTCATTTCGGATGCTTTTGTATCTGGAATGTTCCGCTCCCACATAAAAGCCTTCCGCACAGCGGTAGTTTTTAATGAGGGAGTGACCAGTAGATCTAAACGGGTCAGTATTCCAAATACTTCCGAAAGATCTTTTTGTCTCACGTCCGCGGTACGGACGGAAAAACTGAAAGTGGCGAGACTGAAAACAGGGCCTCGTTACTGCCGAGTAACAACGCGAGGAGCGGGGGGGGGGGGGGGAGACAGGTGGAAAATCTGAATCAAGAAACCAGAACATTCCAAAACAACCAGTTTGCAGGTCCGCGCCAAACTTCAATTTGGAATGCTTTCCGGCGAGCGGAGTGCGGCGCTCGATAAGAGCGTTAGGTAACGCCATCGGAGCCGGGGTGACGTCGGCGGCGGGCCATGGCCCGACACTGAAGTCATTAAGGCGCAAATAAAATCTCCCCCCTAAGCACTGTATTAGAGCGCTCCGCTGTCTGCCCAATTTTAGCCCCAGCGCTGCTGGATCCGTCTCGCCGTCCCGCGACAGTCACGGCTGAGCGATGTATTAAACACGCGGGGAATGGGGCGCCGCCTGCCTAAATATTACACTTCCTCCCCGTCTCCGGAAAGAGTTCCTGCGGGGAACCCATCCCCCTCCAACCCAACTCGTGAGTCACAAACAGCGTGACCGTTTCCCTTCCCGCGCGGTCATCTCGGATTTCTGAACTGCCTCTCGGTCACTCGACGATGCAGCAAGCTGCCGTTCATGCTCTAGGCTTGGTGGAATACGTGCGCGCAGCTCCGTTAATGTGATACGTGGTTTGGCGAAGCAAGAGAGAAAACAGCCAGGGGCTGCGAGCTCATCCTGTTAAGGCGGTGCTTCAGCGGGCTCCACGGGCTATAGCGGAGGTTGCGGCAGTCAGCGCTGGATAAACACAACTAGGCATTCCAAATTGGGGAGAAAAAGGGGGGGGGGAATATTTTTGAAAAAAAAAACCGCCAAACTGAACAGAATATGTCATAACATACTCATTCTCACATTCACGTTCATGTTCAGAACGCAGTTTTATTTATTTATTTTTTTTAACCTCACATCACCCGCAGTGGAGCTTTTGAACGCTCTAACTTTCCCCACAATCTCGGTCAGACACCGAGGAGGAAAATAAACAGTGCTAAAAGCTTCAGACAATTCAATCGACTCACACTTACTGGCGTTAGTTCACACTTAGTCATCAAGACGAACAAACCACACAAAACTTCTTGTCGTGCTAAATCTGCATTGGCCAATCAGAATTGCAGGGTTTGTGCCGCAGGGCCACAGTGATTCGTCTCTTGCTGTCACCGCAGGGGAGGTCTGTACTGTTTGTTCTGGTCTCAGACAGTGCATACATAAGTGCACTCCAACGCACTGACTTCATCACTTTTGACTTTAGCCGCATCACCTTTTGTCCAGACCACGGTCTGTTTTTCTCCAAGTCTGGGACAGAGTTTTCCCAATGGGGGACGAGGGGGGGGGGGACTTGGATCACATTTTTGCAGTTTCTCCAAAAGCATGACCATTTTTGGCTCGTATTTTTTAAAAGCAACGAACCCCATCCGCTTTATGACCCGAGCTCTGACTCCGCTGTTTGAGAGTTTAACACCCGCGAACTAGCGCCCCTCTCTGCGCTCCGTTTCAACGCGGACGGCCGCGGCGTGACCTCTGACCTTTGCGAAGCGTGTCCACGATGAAGGTGAAGCCCGTGGTGCGGGGGTGCAGCACGTACTCGTACTTGGGCAGCCCGTTCTTCTGGGCGAACTCGTCGCTCCTGGCCCGGGTGTTGTCTGTGGGGCGCACACGGTAAAGCGCGTCAGCGGGCGAAAGGTGCGAACGCTCGTACATTTTTAAATAAAAAAAAAGAAAAAAAAAACATTTATATCCAAAGCTTTGCTTTCACTGCATTTTAGCCCTCTGGGGAGTGTGTGGTGAGGGGGGGGGGGGGGGGTTCAGACCTGAAAACTACTGCCTGACATACACTTGCTAATGTGTTTATTTTTTCTGTTATATCAGCATGGATTGGAGAGAAGGACGTAAACCTGCTCAAGCAAAGCTAGGATTCATATCTGTAAACTTCTGCCTTCCTAGCAGAACTGATCTGGACTAAACTCGCCCATGCAGGCAAGAGATTAGTGCAATAAAGCAGGGGTCCTCAGTTTAATCCAGAAAGGGTCCTCAGTCTCATCCAGAAAGGGCTGGTGTGGGTGCAGGCTTTCGTTCCAACTAAGCAGTAACACACCCGATTCTACTACTTAACCACTAGAGAGTCTTTGCTAAGGAGCTTGATTAGTAGAATCACAATGTGTACCTGCTTAGTTGGAGCAAAAGCCTGCACCCACACCGGCCCTTTCTGGACGAGACTGAGAACCCCTGCAATAAAGCAACGGGACACCCCAGCACACCTCCCCCCCCCCCGCTCTCTTCCGCCATACCTGCCCCGTGACCCGCTACCCGCTACCCCCTACCCGCTAGCCTCTGTGCCCCACAGAGCGGTTTAAGGAAGGTCAGCGTTCGCATGCGGACATCAGCCCTCTGGAGCTGAGCCAGCCAATCCCATTACAGAGGATCGGTCCCTGAGAACAAACGCACGGGCCACTCAGAGCCAGAATCCCAGCATCTCTGCAGGCGATCAGCGCCGCGCGCGCCGGCGTACGGAACGTCCTCGCGCCGCACTTCCGCACGGGAGGAAAAGACGCACGGCGCGGTCCCTCGCTGACGTCACGCTGCCGAGCCTAAGCCAGCCAATCCCGGTAAGAGGATTGCGGCCGCTCTCTGCGGCTGCGGCTAATGACCCGCTAATGCAGGTGCAGCGCGGGGCGGTGGGGAGGGGAGGGGGAGAGGAGCTCAGGGGATTTGGATGAGATGAGATCAGGACAGAGCCAGCGTGGGCGGTTTTGTGAGCGGGTACACAGTACGCAGCACAGAGGGGGACATGACCATCAGCTGCAGAACTGCAGTGAAAGACAGGTGTGGATTAGAGTGTGTGTGTGTGGTACAGAAGTATATGATCTACCGGACACTGGTATAAGGGTACAGGAGACACAGGGGAGTCTAAGTGTGTGTGTGTGTGTGTGTGTGTGTGTGTGTGTGTGTGTGTGTGTGTGTGTGTGTGGTGTGTTGGGATGGGTCGTGTGTTGGGTAGTCATGCCTGTGCGTGGCTGTGGTACAGGCTTTAGTGCATGCTGGTACGGCTCTGTTTCGTGGATGGGGTACAGGCTCTGTTGAGTATGTACAGGCTCTTTTGAGTGGTCTGTTTGAGTGGATGGGGTACAGGGCTCTGTTTGAGTGGCTCTGTTTCTGTGGCATGGGGGTACAGGCTCTGTTTGAGTGGCATGCAGGGTCAGGGCTCTGTTTGAGTGGCTCGTTTCAGTGGTATGGGGGTACAGCTCTGTTTGCGTGGCATGCTGGTACAGGCTCTGTTTGAGTGGCATGCTGGTAGGTCGTAGGGCTGCTGTCAGTCTGTTGAGTGGCTCTGTTTCAGTGGTATGGGGGTACGTTAGTGGCTCTGTTTCATGTAGTGGCAGGCCGTGAGTCATGGAGCTCTGTTTGAGTGGCTCTGTTTCAGTGGTATGGGGTACAGGGCTCTGTTTGAGTGCTGTCATGGGGTACAGGCTCTGTTTGAGTGGCTCTGTTCAGTGGTTGGGTCAGGGCTCTGTTTGAGTGGCATGCTGGTACAGGGCTCTGTTTGAGTGGCTCTGTTTCAGTGGTATGGGGGTACAGGGCTCTGTTTGAGTGGCATGCTGGTACAGGCTCTGTTTGAGTGGCTCTGTTTCAGTGGTATGGGGGTACAGGGCTCTGTTTGAGTGGCTCTGTTTCAGTGGTATGGGGGTACAGGGCTCTGTTTGAGTGGCTCTGTTTCAGTGGTATGGGGGTACAGGGCTCTGTTTGAGTGGCATGCTGGTACAGGCTCTCACCAGTGAGGTCAGTGCCCTCGGGGAACATGAGCAGCTGCAGAGGCTCTCTGATGTCACAGAAGTACTCCAGCATGTTCTCCATGTGCTGCCGGTCATCCTCCCAGCGCCGGTGGATGAAGATGAAGGAGGCCACCTGCATGGCCCAGCCTGCCACACACACACACACACACACACACACGGAGAGACAGACACACACACACACAGACACACATACACACACAGACAGAGACACACACACACGGAGAGACAGACACACACACACACAGACACACATACACACACAGACAGAGACACACACACACGGAGAGACAGACACACACACACACACACACACACACGGAGAGACAGACACACAGACACACATACACACACAGACAGAGACACACACACACACACACACGGAGAGACAGACACACACACACAGACACACAGACAGAGACACACACACGCACACACACACACAGAAAGACAGATTGGCAAACAGACACACAGGCAGACACAGACAGACACACAGTCAGAGACACAGACAGACATACAGACAGACAGACACACAAACAGACACACAGACAGAGGCAGACAGACAGACACATATACAGACATACAGATACACAGACAGACACACACAAACAGACACATATACAGACACAGACAGCCAGACAGACAGAAAGACACATAGACACAAAGGGTGTGCATTAACAACAGGCCTGTGGGCTGGGTGCATATTTTCATATTATCCCTCCAAGCCGTGACCAGTTGAATTTTCCTAATATGTCCATGTGATGCCTGATCACGCGTTTCAGTGATAATCAGGGTCCATAAAAAGACTCCAGTCATGGTAACAGAAATACACTGCGCGCTGCAGGTAACGGCCGAGTGTTTACGATTATTTAAACAAAAAGATGAAAACAATCAGCGCTGCTGTTGTGTACAGACCCGTTTATTTTCGGTCTGTGCTCCAGACCGTAAGTGGCCTTCTCAGAGCAAACCTTGAAAAACTCCGCCCTGTTAACCTAATCGTTTCATTCTCCCCACCGAGGTGAGTCACTCCCCATTCAGGGGGTCCCGGGGGGGGGTAGGGGGGGTGCTGGATGTGTGTCCATGTGCCAGCACACCTGTGCACGTGGGTTTGCATGCTTTTTGAGCAGATTTGAGTGTGTCCTTGTGTATAAGTGTGGGTGTGTTCATGCGTGCGTGTGCACGCCAAGTGTCTCTGTGTATGTGTATGTGTCTGCCTTAACCAAACACTACCACTCCAGGACTGGAGTTTGAAATCCCAGCATGAAGATACATGTGCATGTGTACGTGTGTGTGTATGTACGTCTGTGTGTGTGTGTGTGTGTGGGCCTGTGTGCGTGTACACATGTGTGTGTGTATGTGTGCGTGCATCTGTGCACGTGCGTGTGTGTTCTGGCCTGTGTGCATGTGATGTGTGTTCTGGCCGGTGCAAGTGCGTGTATGTTTTGGCCTGCGCGTGTGTGTGTGTTCTGGCCTGTGTGTATGTGTGTGTCTTCTGGCCCGTGTGTGTTTTGGTCTGCACGTGTGTGTGTGTGTGTGTGTGTTCTGGCCTGTGTGTGTGTGTGTGTGTGTGTTCTGGCCTGTGTGTATTTTGGCCTGTGTGTGTGTGTGTGTGTGTGTGTGTGTGTTCTGGCCTGTGTGTGTGTGTGTGTTCTGGCCTGTGTGTGTGTGTGTGTGTGTACGTGCATGCGCGTGTGTTCTGGCCTGTGTGTGTGTGTACGTGCATGCGTGTGTGTTCGGGCCTGTGTGTGTGTGTGTGTGTGTGTTCTGGCCTGTGTGTGTGTGTGTTCTGGCCTGTGTGTATTTTGGCCTGTGTGTGTGTGTGTACGTGCATGCGTGTGTGTTCTGGCCTGTGTGTGTGTGTGTGTGTGTGTGTTCTGGCCTGTGTGTGTATGTGTGTGTGCATGTGTGTGTGTGTGTGTGTGTGTTCTGGCCTGTGTGTGTGTGTGTGTGTGTGTGTGTTTCGGCCTGTGTGTGTGTGTGTGTGTGTGTGTGTTCTGGCCTGTGTGTGTGTGTGTGTGTGTGCGCGTGTGTGTGTGTGTGTGTGTGTGTGTGTGCGGCCTGTGTGTGTGTGTGTGTGTGTGTGTGTGTGTGTGTGTTCTGGCCTGTGTGTGTGTGTGTGTGTGTTGTTCTGGCCTGGTGGTGTGTGTGTCTGGCCTGTGTGTGTGTGTGTGTGTGTTCTGGCCTGTGTGTGGCGTGCGTGTCTGGTGCCTGTGGTGTGTGTGTGTTTCTGGCTGTGTGTGTGTGTGTGTGTGTGTGTGTGTGTGTGTGTGTGTGGTGTGTGTGTCTGTGTGTGTGTGTGTGTGTGTGTGTGTGTGTGTGTGTTCGGCCCTGTGTGGTGTGTGCGTGTGTGGTGTGTGGTGTGTGGGTGGTGTGTGTGTGTGTCCCGTGGGTGCGTGTGCGGTGCGTGTCGTGTGTGTGTATGGACCACGAAGCCCGCACGGACTGACGCGCCTGAGGCAGATCTTCTCCAGCCGCAGGTAGCTGCACCTCAGCAGGCAGCACCACAGGAACATCCAGTCCAGCCGCGTCCGGTGGTTCATGATGATCACACTGCGCTCGCCCGGGACGAAGCCGTCCCCCGTGATCACCACCTTCACCTTAAACACCAGCTCCAGCAGAGCCTGCCGACGGGGGGAGAAAGGAGGAGAGAGAGGGCAGAGGGACAGAGAGGAGGAGGGGGAGTGAGTGGGAGAGAGAAAGAGAGAAAAAGAAAGAACGACAGTGGGGGAGAAAGAGAATACATGTCCACTTACTTCACAGACATAAAAAAAAAAAACACTGAAAATGCAAAGCCCAAAATGGACAGGTGAATAGAGGGAGAATGAGAGTGGGGAGCGGCAGCAGGGAGAGAGGAGGTGCAGGAGGCGGAGGAGGCGCACACCACGGGCAGCGTGAGCCAGGTGGCGACGATGCGGTCGGTCAGCCAGCGGTACCAGGCCGGGGAGAGCAGCATGAGGGGCAGGAAGGGGCCCAGCATGAAGATGCTGCCAAAAAAACTGCCCAGGAAGAGGGTGACCACGAAGTACAGGCCCCGCAGCGACACCGCCATGCCTGCAGAGACAAAATGGCCGTCACTCAGTTACTCATAACGCTCATGCACATAACCCTCAATCACCCCGTCACTCACAGTTTCCCATAACGCTTACACACATAACCCTCATACACTAACCCCAAATCACACTCCCCCATCACTTACAGTTACTTATGATGCTCATATATATAACCCTCAATCAATCACCCTCCCATGTTACTCATAGTGCGCATACACGCGAGTTTCAATCACCCTCTCATGTTACTCATAATGCACAATGGCCAATGGAACCTTGAGTTGTCATGGAAACTTCAATGTACCTGATTGTGACGTTGCGATTCTTTGAAATGCGAGCTCTCATTATAAGCCCTTCAGGGTTTCCTTTACCACAGCTAGACGTTTTAGTGCCATTTCACAGCAATTTAACCCTTTGAAGAGCTTTCTAGAAGTCGGTGTTCTAGAACTCCATCACTTTCAATGACCAGTAGCCATTGTTACATCATCATTAGAATGTTCAGTTATGAACATTCTAATCACATACTTGTGATGTCACGCCTTAAAGGATTCAACGTTTTCTTTTTTAACTCTTCTTGTGCGAACTAAAAAGATGTACAGATGAGATGTAAGCCGGTCTCATGACCGCAACATCGCTGGGAGAGCGCAGACAGACACACACACACACACTCCTCTCTGAAGCGTGCGCAGCCAGTTTCCAGTTCCTTTCAGTCTGAACACGGCCTACTCGCACCCTGTTTCTCAGCACCGCACACTGGGACGTCACTCAGCCCAAACACAGCGTTTTATCCGTGCGACCCCACCTCCAGGCTTCCATTTCAGTTCATTAAGACTGTGTTCTGTCGTTGTTCATGTCACAACAAAAAATGATCGCCTTTACCACAAAGTTTCAAGAACAGAAAAAAAAACACTGAAAACTTAATGGGGGGAAAGAAGCTTTTTGGTCAATACTGCATTTGACTGAAATGATACGTTCGGCTCCCATTGAAACGAGATGGAATTAAGAACTGCTTTTAAACTGCAGGCACTGGAAATGGAAGTGAATCTGAGGCTTGGGAGGAAATGAAATTATCAGCGTATCCTTTTTCTGTAGAGAAACTGAGAGCCACACGTTCCTCTATTGCGCTCTACGTTTGAGGCCGAGCCAGTGAAAGACGGAGGCTCATTTAGCCCTGCTGCCGCAGACACCACGCTGTTCAGCCAAGTGCTGACTAACGCTCACCTCAGTGGCCCGACGGCAAAGAAAGCCACTCCGATTTACAAAAAGCCCTTTGTGCTTTCGCAAGAGAACCTTAAAGCGTTCATTAAAACAGAAATTCAGAAGGTGAAAGCCACACGAGTAACACGGTGTATCGCCCACCCAGCTGCGCGATGCCGCCAAAACCCCCCTAACAACGGAAGCAGGGTTAGCTCAGAACTGCGCGGGACGGAGTGGACGAATCGACCAGCCGTTCATGCTAATCCAGCGCCAGCGCTAGCTGCCCTGTGGAGCCCCGACCCTGAGAGGAAGCCCACACACAGGAAGTGAGCCGCGCGCGTTCTCCGCCTCCGGGGGGCGGAGAGGGGCACCCGCCACCGCTCTCTCAGCCCCCGGACCGGCTCTCCGGACGCCTCCGAGCGACAGAGCCACGCCCACGGCTGCAGACGGAGAGAAACGGGGGGGGGGTTTCCGCACGGGTTCGATCCCAGCATGCTCTCTGCCGGCACTTTCAACCACAGGGCCGCGGCCCCCACGTGTTCCTCCCGCAGCTCAGCGCCGAGGGTGGCGTGACGGGGGACCGGCGTGTTTGGGCATGAAGGTGCGGGCGCGCCAACACGCGCGGTGAAGACAAATAGGGCTTTTTCCACACGCGCGGACACACACACACGTGCGCAAGCACATACACACACAAACCACACCCTGTTACAGTAACTATAGGACCAATCATTTCAACAGTCCTTTATGTGTGTACATCTCCACCCCACTTAAATGCACAAATATATTAGAATACAACTTTAAAATGAAAAGTATCAAACACAATGTCCTCCCCTGGACATTTAACTGACTATGAAACTACTCTCCATGCTCACAGGCAAGTAAATCCAAAAATGATAATCTAGTAAAATTGAACCACTGAATCCAATAAAGAGGGGAAATGCTCTGTGTGAAAGAAGCCTCCATTTACTGTGACAGGTTTCAAACAGCTCAGACTTCCTCTGTTATGACTGGCCATGGAGCTCCAGGGAGCGTTTCTCTGGACAGACTGAATATCAGTATCAATCAATAACAGCACTGCCCTCTTTCCCTCTGCTTCTTCATAAAAACACTCAGGTGTGATGTTTCTTGTACAATTTTGTAACAGCCAATTCAGAAACGAGATAGTCTCAACCCTACAAACTGTCCGTATCGTGTAGAGCCAAATCTACAAAGAGCAGTACTGGGAAAGCCGAACTGATAAAGATTGATAAGATAATGGCTCCAATTAACCTTAATCCTATCTGCAATTATGCAAGAAACAGTCCGTGGGAGTAATTTTTTTGCACGAACACCAGGCTCAACAACAGAACTGTATGTACCAACAAAAAAAATCAGAGAAAAAACATGACCGGAATTACACCTGAAGAACCCTCCACAGGCAGGTGGACATGCAGAACTGGGGGTTTGTCTAAGAGCAGTGGTGAGAAGAGGCCGTTGTCCCACAGCAGGCTAAACGCACAGCAGGCTAAAGGGGAGCAGGCTAAACTCAGAGCAGGCTAAAGGGGAGCAGGCTAAACTCAGAGCAGGCTAAAGGGGAGCAGGCTAAACGCACAGCAGGCTAAACATGAGAAGGCTAAACACACAGCAGGCTAAAAGGGAGCAGGCTAAACACACAGCAGGCTAAAGGGGAGCAGGCTAAACTCAGAGCAGGCTAAACACACAGCAGGCTAAAAGGGAGCAGGCTAAACTCACAGCAGGCTAAAGGGGAGCAGGCTAAACTCAGAGCAGGCTAAACACACAGCAGGCTAAACGTGAGAAGGCTACACACACAGCAGGCTAAAGGGGAGCAGGCTAAACTCAGAGCAGGCTAAACACACAGCAGGCTAAACGTGAGAAGGCTACACACACAGCAGGCTAAAGGGGAGCAGGCTAAACGTGAGAAGGCTAAACACACAGCAGGCTAAACGTGAGAAGGCTACACACACAGCAGGCTAAAGGGGAGCAGGCTAAACGTGAGAAGGCTAAACACACAGCAGGCTAAACGTGAGAAGGCTACACACACAGCAGGCTAAACGTGAGAAGGCTAAACACACAGCAGGCTAAACGTGAGAAGGCTACACACACAGCAGGCTAAAGGGGAGCAGGCTAAACTCAGAGCAGGCTAAACACACAGCAGGCTAAACGTGAGAAGGCTACACACACAGCAGGCTAAAGGGGAGCAGGCTAAACTCAGAGCAGGCTAAACACACAGCAGGCTAAACGTGAGAAGGCTACACACACAGCAGGCTAAAGGGGAGCAGGCTAAACATGAGAAGGCTACACACACAGCAGGCTAAACGTGAGAAGGCTAACACACACAGCAGGCTAAAGGGGAGCAGGCTAAACGTGAGAAGGCTAAACACACAGCAGGCTAAACGTGAGAAGGCTACACACACAGCAGGCTAAAAGGGAGCAAGCTAAACACACAGCAGGCTAAAGGGGAGCAGGCTAAACTCAGAGCAGGCTAAACACACAGCAGGCTAAGCGTGAGAAGGCTACACACACAGCAGGCTAAAGGGGAGCAGGCTAAACGTGAGAAGGCTAAACACACAGCAGGCTAAACGTGAGAAGGCTACACACACAGCAGGCTAAACGTGAGAAGGCTAAACACACAGCAGGCTAAACGTGAGAAGGCTACACACACAGCAGGCTAAAGGGGAGCAGGCTAAAGGGAAGCAGGTTAAACGTGAGAAGGCTACACACACAGCAGGCTAAAGGGGAGTAGCACTGGAGAAGGTCGCCCCTTGGCCCAGAAGGCACCTCTCACCCCATCGCCTGGCTTCACGCAGCGCTGCTTGCACAAGAACCCGCAGCGCCTGAAAGTGGCACCACCGTGACACAGCAGGTTCAGGGCACAAACAGCACGTGGTGAAACAGGCCACACCTGAAAGTGGCACCACCGTGACACAGCAGGTTCAGGGCACAAACAGCACGTGGTGAAACAGGCCACACCTGAAACTGGCACCACCGTGACACAGCAGGTTCAGGGCACAAACAGCACGTGGAAAACGAAGAGCTTACAGCCAGGACCAGGGCACTGGGGAGCCGTACCCCACCCCATAATGAAAAGTACAACGCGTGAGAGAGGCGTGGGATCTTGTTGGCTCAGCACAATTGCCAAATTACCCCACCAGGTGCATAGCTCCCTACCCACAGTCCTGCTAATATTGTGGTGTGCAGCCACAGGGATGGGGGTGGGGGGGAGGTAGGGGGGTGTACACACCCTTCGGGACGTCTGTGCAAACATGCTCTCACACGTACCACTTTGAAACAGGCAGTGGGGGCGGGAGGGGGGGGGACCTCCCCCTGAGGTCCCCTGAGTGAGACAATCACAGTGCAAGCGGAATCAGCTCAATTAGCTCAGGCCTACACCATTCCCCTTTCCCGAGAGCGAAGCTCACGTGCACGTGGCCTGCGCAAGTTAAGGGAACAGCCAGCCACTTTAGCTACACACTTATGGCTTTACTTCAATACTATGCCACTGTTTTCAACTTTTAACTTAAGGCCTTACATTTAAAAAAAAAAACTTTTTATGTTAAATGAAAGCTGACAGTCCACCCTCCTTATGCATTTTTTCCTCCTCATTCAGACGGGGAGAGCAGAGATGGTTGCACATAAAGATGGGATCACCACACAGAAAGGATGAATCAATGGGGAATCAAACCCCAGCCCCACCGGGGGGATTTGCACTCGGTTGAGAGCTGGACGCCTTATTAACTGTGCCCACCTTTCACATAATAATCATATCTGTTGCGTACATCACTCCCTTTAAGCCTGTAAATACACAGGCCTAGATGTACCCAGACACAGCCAACCTGCAAAACAGAGTGTCTTTAGTCTACTGTATCTGAATATTATCACCCATATCATGCAAAAGATCTCACCTTTTCCATTCAAATGAGCTCCAAAGAGACATGTTGTCCCCTCCCCCCCCAACCAAATGTAAATGGAAGGTGAGCTGACGTAGTCTCTGTCAGTTGAAGCCCTGCCCTACATGTGGGGCAGTGGGAGTTCGGTGCTGGGCACCACAGACAAAATGGGGGGGGGGGGAGAAAGGACTTCCACCCCAAGCTTTATCTACACGCAGTGCACTCAGTGCCAATTGCTGCCTGCAATCATCAGAAAAGTGCACGTTAATTACTTTTCCCCCTGACAGGGCTCCATTAAAAGGTCTAAGGAGTTTGAAGTGCACTGCGCACACGCACACGCACACGCTAGGGCTCAGTCCATACCGTGACTCAGCGATACTGAGCCTTGCGTGCCGTAAAGTTATCAAATCCGTAAATGCCCACGTTAGGGCAAACTCAGCTCTTTCCTCCAATGAGCACTGCGCCAAATGTCCGCATTGCCCTCTCGGACGTGAAACCGGAGGGAATTATCTGTGTCTGTCGGGAAGAAACGCTCAACACGCAAACACATGCACGAGAGATGCCTGCTGAGAAACAGCCATCTATGGCTGGAGAGGATCTGCCCTGTAGGCACCTACATGCATGCACTCATTCACTCCCTCACTCTCTCTCACACACACACATCATTCACTCCGACGAGTGTGGGTCAGGTGGCCTCAGTGTGCTCAGTAATTGATTATGACACCCACCTGCTAGAGGTCACTCTCAACCCAGCCAAGACACTTCCCTCCCAGTCTGATACACCCCCATCCCAAACAGGACTGGTAGCATTCGCAAGACTGTCCTGTATAAGGATTTATAACAGTACTGAGGCCACATTTAAGGGGCGGACCTGTAGTATAATGGGTAAGGAACTGGTCTTGTAACCTAAAGGTCACAGGTTGGATTCCAGGTAGGGCACTGCCACTGTACCCTTGAACAAGGTATTGCTTCAGTATATATCCAGCTGTAAAAATGGATGCAATGAAAATGCTATATACAAGTTGTGTAAGTTGCTCTGGATGTAATGTAAGTTAATGGGACTGCATTCCACAAATTACAGTCACATCCTCCAAATCAGACACAGAATTTAGACTCTAAAGTTGGCTACAGCACCTCTATTTGTATTATATCTGAATCCTAACACAGACATGCTTTTCAAAAAAACATTTTTCAACCAAAACTCAAGTTTTCAACAAAAACAACCAAACTGAGAAATGAAAAACATAACAGAGGACTAAGGGGACTGGCTTTTAGCATGGAGTGAACAGATGCTGGCTTAAATGTCTTGGTACACCGTGCCAAAAGGATAAGGAAAACAGTTGTTAAAATGTTAAAGATCCAGAATGATGACTCATAATGGCTTATGAATCCTCAAACAACACACGGAAGTACATCGTGTGGAAGTTGAACCCAAAAGTTGAAACCGCACTTGCATTGACTGTAATGAGCCTGCAGTAAACAAAAACATTTGAGAAACGGAATGTACATTCCAGGAAGAGAGGATTCAGGGCAGAGCGTAATGTACCGTAGCGTAAGACTGCTCCTCGTCTTTGACCACAGCTAACGCCCAGTTCTTCCTTAATCAAGTGCCACAATTACGACAAGACAAGTGCCAACAACTAATACCCGCGGAATGGTTTTAAAAAACGCCACAAAATATATAAGCTTATAAAGAAAGATATAAGTATAAACGGTGTTTTTAAAAAAAAGAGATCTCTACATTGCTTCTGGAAAAAATATTACATTGCGAAATTATGTCATTGGCTAGTCTAATTTGAGAGAACTTTATCAGGATGGGGGTATTTCACGCATTTTAAAAGCCATAAAAGTAATTGCCATCGTTAGCTAAACTGAAGACATTTCCGAGAAAGACTATTAATCAATGACAGGCGCAGGCTTAACGTTAACAAAAAGAACACTCAAGTCGTTATTGTGCACGCTGCCAATTGAACTGGCCACGATTCAACAGTTAGCAAACGTTACCAATACGGTTGTTTTTGTATTAGCTAGGCTAGTTAGCTGCCCAGCAATCGTCTTCTAATGTACGTTAGCCAAATTACCGTTGCTAGCTACATCTTATTAAAGATGACCTAGCTAACTAACATGGCAGTACCCAACCCATGATTAGACAATACCGCTTGCAAGAGAACCAACTGACAAACCATCGTTAGTTCGCCTGGGACCAATCGCAAAGCGAAATGCTTCGGGAGCAATAAGACCCCCGTCCTGTTGAAATA
Source organism: Anguilla rostrata (assembly GCF_018555375.3). Taxonomy (NCBI): domain Eukaryota; kingdom Metazoa; phylum Chordata; class Actinopteri; order Anguilliformes; family Anguillidae; genus Anguilla; species Anguilla rostrata. The sequence continues at coordinate 7,229,207 of NC_057933.1, read as the reverse complement.
CAGTCACACAAGCGAACACAGTGAACCCACCTGAATGTCCGTGGTTTCCGTTGCTACCTACCTAGTCAAAACGAGACTTGAAAACATAAATAACCTCACTTAACCCTAGCTACCTAGCTATTTGGTTGCGACATAGCTAACGACCTAGCGTATCTAATCTCGTTTCCAGGAGTTTGTTTATAGTAAAAAAAAATTCAGTCTTCCAAGAGTGTAGCTGCACCATATCATACATAAGCAATCAGCGGGAGGCGCTGAGAGCACGTTTAGTGCGAAGCAGCCAGCTAGGTAGCTAACAGCTGCTGTTGTCGCTATCTCACCCCTACTGTAGCTGCCATCATTGCCATGAAACAGGAATAACCTTTAAACTTACACCTATAACCCTGAAAGTTAGTGCAGGTGTGCGCAACCAGGGGGCGCTGTTCAAATGGATCTGTCAAAGGCGAGGATGAAGCACAGCTCGCGGTCCGTGCTCTCAGGGTTGTTAGTCCGGAAAGAAAATAGAAAAAGCCAACTTTCACTCCTCATTAATGTCAACAAAAATATTTAAACAATTTTTTTTTATTAATGAATTTTATTTATATCACTGGGCAATCACTGAAATATTTTAAATAAATCTAGGTGTCATCTAAGAACTGATCTCAAAATGAAAGGCATGGTCTTATAGATGAGGTAGACTGTGCTGCCAGAAGTGTATGGGAAATGTGGACTTCTGGATGTGAAAATTGTATGATACGTTATAAAGGACACTAAACATTTGGTTGACGGCAGGTAATGAAAATCCTCAGAAAATACACAAGATTCCAGTAGAGGCAGGATGGACGCTACCCTGTTGTACACATAAAACCATAGAATAAGCCTTTTTTGGTGTTTGGGTTTGTGTGTCAGAGAATTGAAGTGTAGGGGTGTAGGGTAAAATAGTGTAGGGCTTGTTCAAACATGACAGTGTATGAGAGTTTATCAGTAAATGATGTCCTTGTCGATAAGGGATGGCAATGCATAATTGTGAGTGACTGTGTCCAGTGCTGGCATCTTACTGTGTATCTCTGTCAGTATATGAAACAGGGAGGGAAAGAGAAAGAGAGAGCGAGAGAGAGAGAGAGAGCGTGCATTCACGCATTTTGGGTTTATTTTCAAAGCAGTCTATTGATAGCATTTTAACTATGTTTTATTGGAAAGAATCTCTAATGGTTTATTGTTTTTAAACATTCCTGCCCTCTGTGACCTTGCCTTCTTCAGAGGAGCATGGGATGGGGGAGGGGGGATGGGATGGTGTGTGTGTGTGGGGGGGGGGGGGGGGGGGGGGTGAGAGAAGGGAGAGTGAGAGCCAGAGAAGGGGTCAAGGTTCAGAAAAGGGACAGGGTAAATGAAAAATTATGGGCTGTCTCCCTCTGGATAAACATGACTTTCTTTCTTCACTGTCTGCATGCACACATACAACCCCCCCCCCCTCCCCCCCACCTTTTTCCCTATATGCATATCAGTATTTGTCTTTCTCTTAAACCCCCCCCCCCCCTGTTTAATGCAAGGTGAGGTCATTTTTTCCACAGCCGTCTCCAGGATTATAGGGGGTATCAGTTTTCTATTTATATAAATGACAGGCTGTGGAAGAACTGCTGTCCACAGATTAACACATACACATGCGCAAGTACATGAGCAAGTATACCCAAACTGGTACATGTTAAAGAGAAAAGGTTTTGGACTACAGCAAGTTCTGTATAGGACACCTTGACAATGTAATTGGTAAGAATGACACAGGTCACACAGCAGTAGTTTCAACACAACGAACAATTCCGTCCAATGTGAACTACATCTGAAAGATTGACCTGAATTCCTCTAGCATATATGTGTGCAACAGGAGCAGGTGGTAGATATTCTAAACTGTGTGTATGTTTGTGTTTGTGTGAAATAGATTAAATGGATTACAATTCAGAATCAGATGGCATGTTGGTATTACAGCCATGTTTTCGAGATTACAGTTTATACACACTGGATCAGATAAATTATTTTCGTGATGATGATGATGATGATGATGTTTGTATGCACATTCACGTGTGTGTGTGTGTTTGAGTGTGTGTGTATGTGCGTATGTGTGTGCTTTTTGCTCCAGTGACTTTTTAAGTTACCTCTCCCATAAAATGGGAGTATAAAAAGGGCTGTAATTCCTACATGGGTCACCTGATATGAATGTAAATATCCTCAAATTAAAGCTGACAGTCTGCACTTTAACCTTCATTTCAAATCCAATGTGCTGAGCCACAGAGCCAGAACAGCAAAAATTGTTTCACTGTTCCAATACTTTTGAATTTCACTGTACATATTTTCCCTGACTCACTCGTCTCTTTGAGGAGAATTACACCTCGGTGTGTGCAGACACGGTCTCTGTGTCTCTGAGTCACGTCCCCAGTGAGACGGAGTCCAGCTTCTGGTCCAGCTCTCTCCTGTACCACACACCCACCTCCCATCCACTGGCCATCATGTCATTATCAGACTGTCCCCCATGCCCCTCCCCCCCATCTCTATGTCACTCCATCGACAGTGCCCACAAAGTGGGCTATCAGTGTCCAGCCTCCTACGCTGGTATTAATATCCCCCACAGCCTTCTCTGTGCCCTTATAAGATGTGTGACTTTCCTACAATAGTCTATCCTACAATTGTACAATGTGACTATCTTACATACTAAACTTTTTTTTTTAACACTCTAAAAAGACTTTACTGAGATGACATTGACATGAATGCAAACCATTAAAATAAAATAATAAAAAATAAATATGAGGCGACATAGCTCAGGAGGTAAGAGCAGTTGTCTGGCAGTCGGAGGGTTGCCGGTTTGATCCCTGCCCTGGGCATGTCGAAGTGTCCCTGAGCAAGACACCTAACCCCTAACTGCTCTGGTGAATGAGAGGCATCAATTGTAAAGTGTTTTGGATAAAAGCGCTATATAAATGCAGTCCATTTATCATTTACCAAATAAATAAAGAAAGAAATGTAAAAAAAAAAAAATCTCGGTGTCTTGGGAGCTCTATTGGCCTCTTGTAAATGGAGGTCTTGGGAATACAAACTTTCTCTTACGCACATGGCACAGAAACACACACACACACAAACTCTATTGAACAACATAATTAAACATTACATAGCATATACTGTTCATGTCATCCCAATAAAATTAAATGTGGTATAAAAGGGGCTAGTGGAGTTGTGAGGAATGAAAGACAAAGATAAAACAGAGAATGAGAGAGAAAGAGAGAGAGAGAGAGAGAGAGAGAAAGAGAGAGAGAGAGAGAGAGAGAGAGAGAGAGAGAGAGCGATAGAGAACTCATGAGGTCAGTGACAGCATAAACTGGGCGTGTGACGTTTGTCTGAAAGTGGGTGTGTGGGAGGTGTGGGTATGGGTGTTGGTATGAATTTGGGAAATGGTCAGGCGGGTGAGAGAGGGGGGGGGTGGGGTGGGAGAGAGGGGGCAGACGGTGCTGAAAGGCCAGGCTCACTACCGGATTGTTTCCATTGGAAAGAATTCCAAGAATGACCGGGAAGAGCTATCAGTGACTGAGCTCTGAGGACCCTTTTAAAGCGTTTAACACACGCGCATGCACACACACATATACGCAAACACACACACACAGACCCGCACACACACACACACACACACGCACACACACACTTTCATCCCACAATAATAATGTGAGAGATTAGTTAGAGGACACAGAACACAAATGTAGTTAACAGCAGACACTACTGTTCTTGCACAAAATGTACATTCATCTCCATAACATAATGTGACTGCTGATAGGATTACTACATTATTAGAGACCTTTCGATCAAAAGAGAATTGAGTATATCCTCGGTATTTAATCCCACTTCCACGAATACTTCTGCCTCTGTGTGTAAATAGCTCTTTGTGCACAATTATTTCCAGGAAGCAGGAAGTGTTGGAAGAGAATGATCGTCAGCTCATTGTTCTTTTTCCAATGCCCCCAAAGGACTTTGAGTCCCCTCTAGCTAACCACGGACGCACTTAATTTCCTTTGATTGACTCGTCCGGGTGGTGAGGAGCAGCCATAAAGTATATAGGCTATATATAATAAACACAAAATAAAAAAATAATTCACGAGTAGCGTGCGAGCGGCGGCGATGTCGATTACGAGGGAAGAGCACAAACGCATTTGCGGCTGTAGATCTGACAGTCGGCGCGTCTTTAAGTGCGTAGTCCGCTAGTCTGTTTCGTAGCGTTTCGTGTTGTAGCCTGCATCACACCTCTCCGTTTTCGCTCCCTTCGTTGTGGGTGTCGGCCAACTGAGCTCACCGCGCTATTATTGCCTGCTGATGTCTGGTATCCTGCCAGCCAGCGTTGTCCCGGACCACACACATCTGCTCAGCTGATTCACGGGACATGCTGGCCCGCGAAGTACAGCGAACTCTCGAGTGGAACAGGTGGCCGGTTGCGCTGTGCGAGTGCGCGAGTGAGCGAGCGAGATAGAGTATCGTCACAAATGATGTATCCCATTATTCCTCACTCGGCTCTGCTGATGCTGGATGACTTTGACAGGGTTTTGGCAGTGCGGCTATAGGGCCCATGGGTGCTGGAACGTGGGTGGTACCCTGACAGGTCAACCAGGACAAAGGGGAACCGGCGCAAACCTTTCCCCCATTGCTTGCTAAATTAGAGACCGCCCTCTACCAGGAAGTGTTTCTGGCCTTGATTCACCTGGTAACCTTGTGGCAGGATCACACACTGGCAGGGTTCACCTCTGGCCAGCATTTATTTGGTTAAAAAAATCAAGCATTTGACTGTGGTCAGCAGTGCTCCACCTTCCCAAACAGGCCCCTAGTATTACAATGTGAATCTTTAACTGCCATAGAATATGAGTGTCCAGCTTGTTCTGGTTATTGTCCGACCCAGGGCTGCCAAACCCTGATCCTGGAGATCCACTGTCCTGTTGGTTTTCATTCCAAGCATGCCTCATCCAACAGCTAGAGATCCTGTTGAGCTGCTAAGGAACAAAAATCACGTGCCAAATTATGGTGGAAATGAAAACACCTACAGGGCGGTAGATCTCAAGGAACAGGGCTGGGCAGCCCAGGGCTAACCCTTTGGTGATTTTGAGCCTCTGGCACAGATCTACGTCAAATAAGGTCATCGATACCTTTTATCCAGAGCAGATGTGGTGGATTATAGTGATGCACTGGATGAGAATGGCTGTTAAATAAATGTAATGGGTCTCACATGGCTGATGCAGATAACCTTTCATTCTGCTGAATTGCCTAAGAATGAAAGATTCATTTGGGTGAGGGACAAAAATTTTTAAAATAATACACGCACCTGCACTAGCATACTCGTCAGCAATACTCTCGTCGTGTCTGAACTCTGGCAACCCTCCAGCCCACCTCCAACATCCCCCCCCCCCCCCTTCCCCCCTCGTCCACATCTCTCCAGGACACATACTCAGGCAAAGTGGTTTTCCACAGCAGGAGGCAGCTCTCAATCTCCGGGTTCGATTGCCGTGGTTACGGAGAGGCTGCCTATTTATTCCGGAGGTAAACGAGCAAGGGTAGACGCTGGCCGGTAGAACCCAGCATTCACAGGTGCCACTCGCCCAATCACCGCTTTCCAGGGTCGCGACCCGGAGGTCATCCCAGATTCACGACACGGTGGAGGGGGATCACTGGAGGGCAAAGCTGGAATTCGGGCCTGAATGAGATGTGGAGTGACGGAAGCAAGGGTAATTATGCAGAACCTAATTACGAGCTCAGGAATGAGAAAGTATAGCAGAGTGAGGGGACTAGGAGGTGCAACAGGAAGACAAGCTTGCGGTCTCTGCCTTTCTGCAGAGCTATATATACACACACGTGCACATGCATACACTCGTACGCACACACGTACACACACACACACAGGTCGGTGCAAGTGGAAACAAGCAGGAAGTAACACTACTGTTCTCGTCTGAGCACTGTTAGGTAGGGGGCTTCCAAAGGGTGAAATACAAAGCGAAAGGCGCAGAGGTATACAACCCAGGTTTCCTCAGACAACCTTCAGCCAGCAGCCGAACTTAAAAGAAAATTTGAATATTTACCCAGTAAAACGCACATGAAACTCCCCCCCCAAACAGACGCAGGGACACCATCAAGATTGGAAAGAACTTTCAAATGTTTATTTACATCCTCTGCATTTATGACAGAGAAAGTGGTCTAAATACAAAAAAACAAAAAAAAAAAACACAAAAGAGAAAATAATGGCAGCTAATCTCCCTGAGCTTCACAAATACAAAAACGAACTACAGGAGAGCGTGCAGAGAGAGGAAAAATAAAAAGCTATACAGAGCTCTAATTTCAGTTAGAACCACACCGATGTACACTGGAGAAAAAAAGAAAAAAAAAGTCACAGAAACAACATGGACATGGCAACACACAAACGCGACGGGACGGACAAGATACCCTCAACTATTTGTGCACGTAGCCTTTCCCTGTTCGACAGGGCAGAATGTGGCTTCAAGGTCACTGGCCTCTAGGTGGGACAAAGAGCTTTAACAGATAAGGTTCAGTCAACTAATATGAACTGAGTGCAATCAAATCTAACTTGTGTGACTGGCATTTGGCAAAACATCCCAAAACCGGGCTAGGATAGGATAGGAGAACAGTAGGGGGATAAAATGTTCACTTCTGCTACTCCTGTCAGGTCCAGAACACTTTTAACATTAGGAAAAGGGATTTAAGCTCGATCCACCCCTCAGGTATTCAGGTATAAGGCTTCAGATTGTGGTGTTAAGGTAACGTCGACCGCTCAAAATACACCCAGGACACACTCAGGCACCTAAAACACACGGATTCATATTCTGTCTGCTCGCCCCAAATGACTTCAAAGTCAACACTGTCCGTGCAGGGCTTAACAGGGTCACAACAGGTCTCATGTGTGCCCCCAAGTAAGCAAGGTCGTGGTAACGGACTGCCGTCTAACAGCGCAAAGGAAGTCGATCACTTTCAATACTTTCAAAATGCACTTGAAACCCCACTTCTAGACACTTTCTCCAAGTTGGCCCTGATAGGCTAATCCTCAGGAAGACGGGGGCCCGCGGGAGAAATGAGCCAATCAAACGCACTCCCCTCGGGTCACAGGGAAGCTCGCTCGGGCCGAACAGACACAATCTCAGCACGTGTCATCTAAACATTGCACCCTGCCCACGTGATAAGAGCTCTTCTTTCTGACAGCAGTCTCCTCCCTCATCCTTTCTGCCATCAGAAATGAGCACGGAACGACAAACAAACAAAAAAAGAAGACGAAATGACAAGTACACGTGTACAGACGGACACACAAACACTGAGAAACTGGCTGTGGAATCCTTTAACACGCCCAAACCCACCCCCAGCCCCCCCCCCCCCCCCCAAAAAAAACGAACATAATCAAATATATATATATATACGCGAGTGTGGAAAATAAAAAAAGAAGTCCCCATGGAGGGCGTCTCGATGGGGATTAGCATGCGGGGAAAGAGTCTTTTGCTCTGCGGCCGAGCGACCGGTGAGTCTCAGCTGGTGGAGAATGCGAGCGGTTGCCCCGGCAACGCACGAGCGCACCACCACGGCTGTGTGCGTGAGCCACAGCTGATCCAGCGACACACCCGTCAGGCCAACATACTGCCGGAGACATGCTCAACGTACTCGTGTGCGATTGAACAGTGTGTGTGTGTGTGTGTGTGTATGCGTGCGTGCGTGTGTGTTTGTGCGTGTACAGTGGTGTGTGTCAAGTGGCATATCACTGTGTGCCTGGCGGAGTGTGTGTTTCTTGCGGTATTCTAAGCATGTAAATGTGCATATTGCTGCTCTCCCAGAGTCCACACTGAGTTATGTGCAGTTCCCTCTGCCTCTCTGCCGGCTTGTCAATGTCAGTACTGATGCCCTGTGTGTCTCCAGTTGCCGATAGGCAGCTGTGACTGTGTGTGCTCCTGATTGTTTGAGTGAGTGAGTGAGTGAGTGTGTGTGTGAGTGTGTGTGTGTGTGTGTGCTTATGCCATTCTCAGTGCTGAGAGTTCTGAAGTGGCTGTCCAGCTTCGTGCTTGCCATCTTCCTCTTCCTCCTCCTCTTCCTCCTCGCTGACCAGGAACTCCTCGGGCGGCCAGCGCAGCTCTCCGCTCTCCACCTCCCCGTCCGTGGGCTCCACCACGATGGAGGGCAGCCTGTCCTTCAGCTTGCAGCAGCGCTCAAAGTCGGAAGGATCCGGAAAGATCTGCCGGAGGAAAAAAGGGCTCGGTGAGGCCAGTGCAGAGACTACCGCAGGAAGTACTGCATCAGTACTACATCAGCAATCAGGCCCAACATTCAGTAAGGCCTACACACAGGGGACTAGTGTCTGGCACGTGCTACATCACGTTACATGTTGTCGGTAAGCAGACAGAAGACATCCCAGACAGGAACAAAAACCAAAATGAGCGCACACAGCACCCAGGTGGCTGCTACACACTGGTGGAGACTGAGGGGACCTCACACACCCCCATCATGGTCACGGTACCTTCAGATTCGGAAAGTTGCCAACAAAAATAAACTTTAAAATTTTTTGTATTAACGATCTTAGTATATTCTTTTATGTTTCTGCTAAGCAGACGTCCTTTTTCGAACAAGCCTTTCTGGAGTACTGTGACGCATTTGTGCTCACATATGTCTCCACCTATAGAAAATCAATCAGTATGCAGATTTTAAAATCAAGGTGTTGAGAGCGCTGCGAGACAGAGGGATGTGTGAGAAAGAGAGAGAGATGTGAGAGAAAGAGAGAGATGTGAGAGAGAGAGAGAAGAGCTGTGTGTCTGCAGGCAATGAGAAACAGACCAGGAGAGGCCTCAGAAGGAGAGAGCTGACATGGTATTGACAGTTTGATGACTTGAGGTGGCTGGAACATAGCCAGGGGATCTTTCATAGCTGGACAGCATGAGTTTCAGAACATATGAAGGAAGCTGTGGAAATGGCAGCTGATTGTCAGCCAATGAGGTTCATTTGGGAGGGGGGGGGGACATAGCAGTGCTTCCTGGGACTCTTACTGCAAACCCAGGTAGGGCAGAATTTGGGACAGGACTGAGGAACGGGACGGTGTTACAGGACAGCGGGACGGCTGAGAGGAGCGCACTGCTCCAGCTCTCTCCCGCCCTTCTCAATTTCGCGAGAAAAGGCATGACTCTTTTTCTCCCCCTACCCCCCCCCCCCCCCCCGCTGCCAAGAACAGCACATTTCACTGTTATCAGGACTCAGCTGCAGACTATTTTTAAACCTGCATATTTCTGTGAGAGACTTAGGAGCGAGAAAAAAAAAAGAAAAGAAAAAAAAAAAAAAGGAGTCAGAGGAGAGATTGCAGTTCAGGCACACAGCCCAGTGGAAAGAAAGCATTAGGCTGCAGTCCCATCTAATGTCTCTGGGGTGGAGAGAGAGCGAGAGAGAGAGAGAGGAAGAGTGAAAGAGCAAGCATGAGAGCACGAGAGAGAGAGAGAAAGAGAGAGAACAAGAGAAAGCTTGGGGAAGAGTGAAACAGCAAGCATGAGAGAGAGCGAAAGAGAAATAGAGTGAGAGGCAGAGTAATTGGAAGTGTTTAAGAGTACACACTTCCTGAAGAGGGATCATTTCCAGAGAGAAGCGTCTCAGTCTGGTACTGCCAGACATGGGCCCATGAGGCCTGGAGACCTGCAGGAAGAACCTCGGCCCACGTCGGCCCACATCGGCCCACATCGGCCCACATCGGCCCACATCGCTGCTTCATTTAAAGGATCCCCATCAGCTCTCACAACGAGAGGATACCTCCGCTTCCCCCACCTCACAATCACATTTCCAACTGACTCGAGAGCTCGCTCAACAGCAGACTGTAGCCCCGCCGACTGACCGTTCGATTCAGAACCACAAAAGCCAGAACAGGCCCTCGGTCAGTCAGTCAGAAAGTGCAGGTGAGCACCATGATCTGGCACACGGTCACCAACAAAACCGGTCGGCATGCCTACGAGTACTGAAAGCCCAAGGTAGGGGCATGGTGCAGGTCACGATACAGGGTCCAGTGCCTGGGGGGGGGGGGGGGGGGGGGATCCGCCAAGCTCCGCCACGCTCTCGCCCCCTTCACGGGGCGTATGTCAGGAGCTGAGCACCGTGCCTCGGCGGGAGGGAAAAAACAAAAAACGAAACAAAACAAAAGAAGAGAAAAGGAAGAGCGCTAAAGAAAGCACATCCGCGCAGAGGAGGAAGTGGCTGACTGGAGGGCAGAGGCCTCGAGCGCAGGAGCGAGCACGTGAGCGAGGAGAGCGAATGGGAGAGATGGGAGAGAGATGGGGCAGCGGGCCCCGCCCCCGCAACCAACCACCCCCCCCCCCCCCGACCCCCCCGCCGCCGCAGCCGGAGACAGAGACAGAGGTGCAGCAGCTGCGTCGCAGCGCTAGGGCTCACGCGCGTGAGACGCATTCGACTCGCTTATCTGCAGCTGCGGGTTTGCTAAACAAAACCAGAAGAGAAAAAAACGGTACTGTTCACCGTGAGACCTGCAGGTACGTGCAAGGAAGGCCATCGCACATTACGTTCGTGGAAAACTCAAACATAAATCTCTTTCGGTTCCTCTTCCTTTTCTTTTTCACATTACGAAGTCAGTATTTATTAGTCACCGTTTCCCATGGCCTACCAAGCAGTGCACCCACCCCCCCACCCCCCCACCACACCCCCCTACCTCCAACTATGAAAGCATTCCATCAGATAATTGTCCTGTCTGTAAATAGACCTTCTAGAAAAACAAACTTCAATTCTATTAATATATTGTTTGCACATCTTACAATAATAATGAAGAAGACATTGAGCTTTGAAAACATTCGGTTTGGACAGCGGCCCGTGGTTTGATTTGAGAAGCAGGGGGGGCCAGAGAGAGCTGGCGCCCGTGAGAGACAGCAGCAGGACGGGCCAAGCAAGACAAAACATCGCTGAAAAATTCTTCCCTCCCCCTGCACCCCCCCACCCTCCTGAGAGGAGCACACAATTCAGGCTCCCAGACCACCAGTCCAGTGGCCAACTCAACCTGCCGACCAAATATAGAACTAGCCTCCGTCTACGACACGTGAAAACAAGAGGTCGCCCAATAAAAATTTCATTATTATTATTATTTTTTTTAAAAACCCATCCACTTGTTCGCCCGCCTGGCCAATAGAAATCCATACAAGGGCAGCAGCATGGTAAAGGCGGACCAGAGTATGGATTAGCCCCGGCTTTACTGTACAATGCATTACACGCTGCGAAAGACAACCCTGCTAATGCCCACCAGCTGCCGCTCAGCCACACGCAACATGACCAACTGTCATTGTGTGATAACGGCGGCGAAGGACTGGCACGGAGCAATCTGGCACAAGCAGCGCCGTCTCGGGGGTTGGCGATGGGGCACCTATGGGTAAGGTCGCGGGTTTGGCTGGGCACAGGAGGTGCTGTAGTATAACGAGTATAAAGGGGCTGGGCTTGCAAACTGAAGGCTGCAGGTTCGGTTCCCAGGTAGGACAGTGATGTTGTACCCTTGAGCAAGGTATATATACACACAGTATCCTGGCTGTGTAATGATGTGTAAAAATGCAGAAGCTGTGTGCGTCGCTCTGCTAAAGGCCAGTAACGAGGTCTTGATCGTGCACTGTGGCAGCTTGCAGTGGCCTTTACTGGAACCTTCACCCTATGGGCGGCACAGTTTCACCCCTGGAATCCATACACGAACACAACCACATGCTCAGGCTGACACGCAGAAGCAGTGATCGCGAACTCTGCTGCTACACTGCGGAGCTCCAGGCTCTGAATTAATGTCGCCGACTGGCTAAAGAGTCTACCCACCATGTTTCAAATCCACCTTTATGAAGGGTGACAGCTTCTTATGCAACAGTTCATGCCAAATGTGACATAACCAACAATGCCACGTGGCTTAACGGTCAAGCATTACAAAGGATGACATAAACCATGCTTATGCAGGATGCTAAGCGCATGGTGACATAACTCACGTTGTCACTTGCTGTCAAGAAACTATTCAAATCAATTTAGTCTCCTCGACTCCTGTTACAGTGGTAGTAAATATCTCCCGTGTTACTTTGTTTGAAGTGTGACTGGACCATGAAGAATCTGAAGGCTCCAGGGCAGGGGTTTGAGATCCCATCCCTAAAGGAAAACCCTCCACTCATGCCACCCCCACCACCCGCAGTGCACAGTCCCAGAAGGCCGGGGGGGGGGCGGTACCTGGTAGGAGTGCCTGTCTTTGCTGGGACTCAGGCGGATGTCCTCCATAGGGCTGCTGGTTATCATCACCTCAGTCATGTCTCCGCAGGTCACAAACACAGGGCTGGAGAGAGAGAGAGAGACGGGGGGGGGAGACACACAGAGAAAGGAACGGTTAGCCACCCGGTACATCAGGTCACAGGCTGAATTGTCACAAGCATCCATTCACATGCTGCACAAATACGAGCGGTGGCCAATGGCTTCTCCACCATCACACAGCTCACCTTGACACACACAAAAAAAGGAAAACGCTATTATGACGCGGTAGTGATCACCGTTTGAAGAGGAGGTTTTTTTTGGAATGTTAATAAGTCTCGAACTCTTTCACTTGCCAGTAGCCGTTGTTGCATCAGCATTAGAACGTTCTGTTATTAACATTCTAATCATACATTTGTGATCTCACACCTTAGAGGGCTTAAGACGAGTTTCCCCCGAGCTGCTTTGCCCACAGAAACAGCGGAACTGCGGGGGCTTAAGACCAAAGGCTTGTGCTTGCGCTGCGGTTCAGTCCGAGTCGGATCTTACGCGATCCAAACGATAACCATCTGCATTAGCGAGAGGCGTCGTCGGGCCAGCGAGCGACCGAATCACAGTCGGTCCTCGAGCAGGCGATGCACGCTCCATCTGCTGCAAAGGCAACCGGGGTGACCAAGACGCTTGCGGCTCTTTCTGCGCTTCAACGTGCGCTAAACCACCTTACAGGAAAAACAGTGGGCTCAGTAAGCAGTAAAGAGAGCCACCGCGATGCCTAGTCATTGTGAAACCGTACAGTGGGCGTGCAGTGCAGTAAAACTGGGTTATGCTGGGGGCTGAGTGCTATAAGAGGCACACCACAGTGTACCCCTCTTCCCAATATCCCCACGGGACCCAAGTCATTGCGGCTCGACAACTCCCTCTCTGCCACAAGACAGTTACAGGGTATCAATTCGCAAACCGTAAAACCTGTTATTTATTCCTCTTAACCACAGTGTTTTAAGTTGAGGTCAGAAAATTAGTGTTTTCGATGGGAGAAATACCAGAGCGCAGCAGAGAGACTATTTTTGAGCTCCATGGCGAAATTCAAAGGCGCGACGGTTACTGATTGCGGGGGGCTGCGGTCTTGCATAGCTGCAGGGAAACAGGACAACCGTGGTGAAGCGAAAAAATAGAAGATGAGATGGCGAGGTTCTACAGAACATTTTACTATTTATAAAAGCCTTTTTCCAATATCACTGCCAAGCGTGCATTTGCCTCGCTCTGCAAAATAAACCGTTGCAAATTAAACTTGGGAGTGCTCGACATCAGTTAAATGGATGTGGTACAGACATCGCCTTTCTTTGTAGTCGCTACGCTCCCAGTTGTTTTACAGCAAGCCGTGCTCAGTTACATAAACGGTGTGAACGTTTCCCTAGTCGGACCTTTTTAAAGTAACATTTATCACCACAAGATCTGAAAATGCGAAAGGAGGCAGACAATACTGAGAGTGAGTGAGAAAACTTTACTGGAGAACACTAGTGGTGTGACAGCGCCGTTGCCAGCCTCACAGGAAGCGTCCTCTACTCTCAACGAACTATACGGTACAGAGATAGACATCAGAAACAGTTTCTAAAGCGCAAAACTGTGGACAAGATACCGAACTCCCGCACTGCCGTGCACCCTCTGTACGAACAGAATGTTTTAGCATCTGCTTTTCTTAACTGCAAAACAAACAAACGTCGACGCACACTTGTGGATTATAACACTGAGCGTATAAAACCGAAAGTGTGGTGAGGATTACACATTTATCGTAATAATTTGAATTTGCTGTTCAAGTGACTAATAAAGACGTTGGTTGGGCTTGTGGAGAAATAAAACACATCTACCAGTCACTAATAACATTTGGGATTTCTCACACATTTCTAAACAATAGGCTAACGCATCGCGCTGTCCGGAAGAGTTGCCAAGTCTCCCGTAGGGTAGGCCAACGTGCCTCCACAGACGCTACTCGCAGCTTGAAGTCTTACAACAACTGAAAACAAAGTCGTTACCATTCTGCTGTGTATTGTGTCAGTGTACTGTACATACACGTTTGCGAAAAGATTACTTATGCCCACAAGAGAAGGAAAAAAAAAAGTTTTTTTTTTGTTAAGATAATTCATCACCTGGTTGACCTGTTTATTCCTTAACATATGCATGGTCACAAGACTAAACCTGGCTTACATATGTAAGACTACTGTCCATCTGATGATTGAAAAATAAAGCATTCAGATACAGCAGTTCCAGAACATCACTGTAATTCCAAGGTACTGCTGTACCATATGGTGTACAGCAGTGCATCTCACTCAGGACTGGACGTACAGATACGTATATATTTCCAGGTATACAACGGTAATCTCAGGTCTGTGTGTGTTTCGCACAATCCTAGCTTCACAACGTAAGCTTTCCATTTCACGGCCTTATGGCAAAAGCCTCATGCTGATAAGCTCGCAGAAACAACATGCTAGTCCTCACGTTACCCAGTCAACAAAGCCATGCCACAGGCCAGGCGGCATAAAAACTCTACCCCCCCAGTTCAATTAGGCCTAGAACATGATTTATAACGGAAACAGGTTTATAACAGGAACCTAGTCACCGCCAGGTCCTTCTGCTACCTTGTGACACTAACAGCTTTTCAGAACAATGGCTGGAAATCTAAATCTGCAAAAAGGACACACACACACGCACACACACACACAAAACTCTCAGCAGAACCATAAGGATGACTGCTCACGTGAATGGCAGAGACATTAAGGTCCAGAAACAGACCGAAAGAGAGACAAAGCCAGATAAAAACGGACAGAAGAAGAAGAGACAGACAGACAGAGAGGGAGAAAGCGAAAAAAAAAAAAGTATGGGGAAAGACAAACACACCATTGCCAAGCATATTTCTGTTCTGGGTTCATATAAACATCCGGCTCAGCCAAGAATAACACAATACAAGTCTAATAAAACAGAAATGGGTTAGAAAAGGAAGTCTGATGAGTATTACACTTAAAATGTAAAACTTATAAACAACATACCCAATCAAACCCATTACTGCCAAGACAGTCTGGGTTAAAGTTAAATAATTTGGCCATTTCTCTCCTTGGTGACAACTACAAAAAAAAAAAAAAAGCTTACAGAAGACACACCATGTGAGTTCTACAATCAAGTGATTTTGATCTACATAACTTCCTGAAAACAAAGTTGACGCATTTTAAGCGGTTGTGCAAACAAAAGGGCCAGACTACAAAAACACGTAGGGCGCAATTCTACGTTTTACACCCAGACGTCCAGCTGGCACGGTTAGCCAGAGTGACCTATACAGGTTGCATTCATACAGCCGGATGCTAACTGGAGCCGTTCAAGGTTCGGTACCTTGGCTCAAGGGTACAGCAGAAGCGCCCCAATCTGGGAGTCAAACCAGCAACCTCAGAGCTACGAGCCCAGTTCCCCAGAAGAACGAGCCCGGTTCCCCTCGTGTGACTCTGGGAGTTCCTGACCTTCCTGCTTGGCTCACTTCCTGTACAGCGTGACAGGCAAAGAGCTGGACCAGAGGAAGCTGCTCAGATCAATGCGCGGAGTTGTTCTCTGGGGTTCGTGGGGTTACGTAGAGGAGCAAAGATGCTTCACAGAGTGGCAAGGCAAGAGACTGAGCAAAAAAGAGCAAACGGAGCAAACGCCAGGCCCGAACCTCCAAACAGCAAGTACATAAGGTAAAAAAAACTCCCAGTGGGGAGAAAATGGCAGTGAGAAAAAAGCTCCCCAATGGGAAGAAATCTCGGGAGGACCTGGGTATAGAGGGGGAGCCCATCCAGGGCAGAGGAGGCCGGGCTGTTTGTATGACCGAGCGAACATACACGCACGCCCGCATGCACGGGTAAGCGTTCCACCACGCTAAGCCTATATGACCACTCTGCCACAATGACCCACACCTGTAGCAATAGGCTAAGCAGCAGACGCCAGGCCTAGCAATCTGGCCTGGGGCCTACAAAGCAGGGCCCATCAGTGGGCAAAATGAGGCCACGTTTACCCCCCCCACCCCCTCCCCAGAGGGAAACAAAGCAAATACAGTTGGGAAATGGAGTCCTGTGGCCTTGTGACTGCCGTACTGCTCCGTACTGGGCAATGGAGGAGGTTTGAGATGGTCTTAAAATCTCAGACTGGTGGAGACAGTGTACCAACTACTGCTGTTCTCCAACAGCAACCTTAATTTACCCTGGCACACCCCAGAGACGTCCCTGCCAGCATCCAGGATCAGTGCATCCAGACAGATCAGCTGACAAAGGCAACAGACTGTGCTGACATAAAAGAAAAAAGTTGAAAAAAAAAAAAATGCCTAAATGTGCATTTTAAAAAAACCGAAAAGTGACATGTGGTTTTCCACAGAGAACTTCTCAGGAAACATGCTTTGGGAAAGTAGGAAGATTTATTTCCACTGGCTTTGAAAGTAAAATGAGCCAAGGCTGTGCCAGTGTAACGTAGCCTGTGCTATTTGGAGAGGAATCATGGGAAGGAGTTATTCATTAAATATTGTTACATTTTCCAATTAAGTTATTTATCAGCTGCTTTCAGCCATATCGCAAGAACAGTGAGAGATAAGGAGACAGAAGGGTTAATTAGTTTGTTTTTCTTTAATAGATGGAAACACCAAGTGAAATAGAGGCATTGATGTGTAATTTGAAAAGGCAAGTTCTGACACATTTGCAGGATACAGCTAGTGAATCTGCCCCGCTGACTGATTTGGGACCATCACTCCACCGTAGGGGGGTTGGGCATGGGGGAGGGGCAGGGGGGTGTTGGTGAGGGCAGAGATGAGCCCGGGACAGCCAGCTGGCAGGAGGAACGCTGTACAGAGAGGTCTCGTCTGGTTTAAGCTCACGGCATGGTCATTGTCTGAAGATGGGACCAGTGACAGCTCAGAGTATCAGTGTGACAGATCTGAATGGAATGCTGCCATCCACCAGAACAGAAGCCAGCAAAACGTGTTCAGAAGAGGTGTGGCATATAAAAATTCAGGCGGGTTGAAGATGAGGCGGGGAATGGCATTCTGGACCGGCTGCAGTGGATCGACAGCACAGACCATTAAAGCAGCCAGAAAGGCACTGCAGCAGTCCAGACAGATTACAGGAGCTTGTACAAGAATGCACCCAAAGCACCCTCAGCATTGCAGACAGGCCCTTATTGTTCCTGTCTCAGAGCTTCAAGTACTGTCTGTGTGTGTGTCTGCTTGTGTGTGTGTGCATGTCTGTGTGTGTGTGTCTGCTTGTGTGTAGGCTTGGCGACTCTTTTGAGACTTTCTGACCGTCCTCTGTGCCACACAGCTCTTCAGGCCATTCCACAGTACTGACACAGCAGTGAGAGCAACTGGCCCAGTCCAGTGTCCACAGGGGGATACTGTGTCTTACATCATTAACACCAAGTCACAATTTTAATCCTCGCTGCCACCGTCATAACTCAGCAGAAGAAGGGGTGGGGTGGGGGGAGGGGGGGGGGGGAAATGGAGACCATGGACACCCTTCTGAAAACGACTCTGAGGCCCGGCATCAGAAAGAGGGACTGCGTGGCCCCTGCGAAATGCGCTAGGGCGAATGTGACGTAGCCAAAGCTCTCCTGGTATTGCGGCCAGCTGGTTGCCGTGACATCTGGGGCCGACCGTGGGCATGTATGGGACGTTGGGTGGGGTGGGGGTGGGGGACAGAACGAGAATCCGCCGTCAGGAGGGGAAAAAAAAAAAAAAAGGGCGATGAAATGTGAGGTCACGACTTGAATCCAGAGGATTACGGCAGGGAGACGGAGGGGGAATCCAAAAGAGGTTTACAACCCTCCTACATGGCGCGTGTTTGTAACAGCAAACCCGCAGTTACATAACGCGCACACACTTCAAAGACAGGGGGACGCAGCCGCGTCGAAGCTCCCGTCACGAACGTGTCATTGGCCTCTGGAACCATGAACCTCGCAAGTCTAAGACTAGGATTTAAAATAAGGACTCGCTGTCCCCTCGAAACCAGTACTTTAGAACGCTGTGCTACGCAGTTAGCGCACATGCTACTTATGATTTTGCTCTGAGGACGTCCTGCTCCAACGCGACCGCAAAGTGCAAGAGAGCACAACAAACAAAAAAGCATTCGAAAAAAGTGTCTCCCCCTCCCCAGCAACAGACACCCACCCACCCGCAGGTTGCTTTCGATCATTAAGAGAGCAGATATTCATGCGAGCAGCTTTGTGGCTTTATGAAAAGAGGTCGACACTGCATTTCCTGGTGAAGACATGAAGGTAAAGAACGGAGTGCAAGAGCCGTGCGAAAACAGAGCAGCAAAAAAAAAAAAAAAAAAAAAAAAAAAAAAAAAAAATTTTGGCTATTAAAATAATGAACTGACGGGCGAAGTGAAACCCATGGACCAAACACGAGGGATCACCGTCTGAACCAAAAGTTTAAGCGGTTCAGACATCAAAGCCCACGTGAAGAGATTACAGTGCTGGGCCCATGCCCGAAAGGTTAGAGGTTCAAATCCAAGAAAAGGAAAACTCCAACCTTGAGCAAGCCAATTAACCTGACACCGTTTAGTCAAGCAGAGCAAACTAAATTAGATTCATTACAGGAAAAACATGCTTTTTATAGTGCCACGCTGTATCTCACAGGAAAACAGGCAGAGCAGCACGTAAACAGAACAGAAACTGCACAGAAAACGGGACAGACAATAGTAACAGGGACCAATTTCCACTCGAACCATTAGAGCACGCCTGCCCAAACCTGGTCCTGGAGATCTACTGTCCTGTAGGATTTCGTTTCAACTCTAAGAAAACACAACTCGTTCGACAGCCAGAGACCTTGTTGAGCGAATTAGCGGAATCAGGTGTGACAAATCAGGGTTGAAATGAGGACCTGCAGGATGGAAGAGATCTCCAGGAACAGGGTTGGGCAGCCCCGCATCAGAGGATCATATTCATAAACTGCCCATAACAGGACTTAAGTGAGAGAGGGGCTGCCTAACAGAGGTAAAGTGTACTGCGTGTGGGTGAACGCTCGTGCCGCGTCTGTGTTTTGAGCGTCTGAGCTGGCGGTGGTAGTTTCCACTCCAGCGCCACGCTGAGTAACCCGCCAGGTCTCAAACGCGCGCGCGTGTGTGTGTGGCCTCACCTGATCGCCCGCCCGCGTGAGCAGGAGCGCGAGCAGACCGCACTTTTTTAAAGGTCAGGCCGCGGGAAACGGCTCGCCGGCGACCAATTAGCTTTAATTAGCGGCTCGCTCGCTAATGAGCCGAGAGCCAGAGGCCCAGCAGGCTGACTAAACACAGGGTTTAGGGGGGTGGGGGGAGGGGGGAGGTCAAGCCTGGTCATGTGTGCCACTGCACAGTTCCTTTCGCATTTCATTTAAACTGGATGAACAGGACCTCTTATTGAGCGCAGCAGGCTTTGGTTTTTTTTTTCCACCAAACTGGTTGAAAGTGAATAAACTTGTAGGACTGAAAAGCCAGTAGCTTCCTCCCACTGTCCAAAGACATGCACATGTAGTCTAACTTGAGAGTCTTGATTGCCCACAGGTATGAGTGTTGTGTGAATTGTGTGTGTGTGCCCTCTAATGGATTGGTGACCTGTCCAGGGTATACTCCTGCCTCTCGCTCAGTGATTGCTGGGATAGGCTCCAGCCCCCCCCCCCCCATAACCCTGACCAGGAATAAGCAGGTTAGACAATGTATGTATGGATGGATGGAATTTTTTTTGGTTTTGTTCAAATTTCCAATCGGCTTGGACACGCAATCTGAGTTTGAGTGGCGACATGGAATCCTTCCTATGAGTTAAGCAGAAATAGACATGATGTCTGCATTTCCGTGGTGACCGGCTAGCGGTAACGAGCCAGCTGACAGGTGGCTCTTTCTTAAATGTATTTTTCCAAAGCAAGCATCGTTGAGGGCACCGGCGTTTTATTTTAGTCATGCAATGTCATCATTTTGAGGTCACCGGCAGGAGGATTACATCACGTTGGCTGGGGATTTGGAAATCACTGTGGAAACGCACATCATTACACTACACTACACCACGGGCATTTAGCGGACGCTCTTATCCAGTGCAACTTACACAACTATTTTACATAGCAATGCCATCAGCATAACATCCATCAGAAGGACTGTTGGTATATACATGCTTTCCTCCCCACAACTACAGTCCACATCAAGCTAGTTTTAGGATTTTCATCCAAAAATCTTATGTCATCATCAAAAAAAAAAAAGAAAAAAAAAAGGGGGGGAGGATGTAAAACCATTACTTATTTATAATTGGAACAATGGAGCTTTAAAAACTTCCTGAAAATGGCAGCACAGAGCTTCCCCTGCTAGTACACCATCAACTGAATGCATAGCCAATAGCAGTCGGGACATATACCCATCTACAAGACTTATACATGACAGCATGAACCAATCAGCGCACCCCCCCCCCCCCACATGCTGCTAAGCTTGTGACATTTGGAGATGTTGAGATTCCCTAATTGACTGAAAACACATCAACTCGCTAAGCCACAAACTTCAAACGGTGCCTTCCCTCTTTGAAATTCCCTCAAATTATCTTACATCAATTAAAATGCTCGACAACACGTTTGACCTGCAGCTAATCCAACAGAACAGAACGCAGATAGGGGAAACCATTGCTCACTTCTTTGTCATTGCTACAGGTTTCCTGTACCACACTAGGTTCACAACTATAGGAAAATTCAAATCACCAGGCTAGGTAGAAATGTTTTTGTTCCATTTTCTTTGGGACGTGACCTTTCGTCGCTACTTTCACAAGCGGCAAACACGCTGCAGTTAACCGGGCACAGCAGCATCTCGTTGGAAAGAACTGCATCGGAACTAGGGGACCATTCGAAAATAGCCAGCCCGCTTATTCCACTGTGAGTCAATAGTGCACCAAGTGATAAAATCTGCTCTACCATACCAACACATCTGCGCACTCTACAGAGAGAGAGAGAGAGCGAGAGGAGGAGAGAATTAGCGAGAGAGAGAGAGAGAGAGAGAGATGCATATACAAGGCGCGGACTACTATTCTGAAATGACTAACGATTAAGACAAAGTGTTTGAGAAAACATTGTTCTTGAAGCATGACCACACGTTTATGTTTTAACAAGGTAATTTGACATCGCCGAGGATACTTTTAAACAGAGCCTAAAATGCGGCAACTACCATGACACACTCATACAATTCACAGAATAGAGACTTATTTCGAGCTTTTTTTCAGGATTGACGAGAGAGCCCATGACGCCTCTGATTATGGTATTGTTTCCAGGCAATGCCGCAAGTTTGCACGAGGAAGAATGGTCTGAAAGAAAGCGTGCACTTACGCAGACATGCGAACACTTGTAAGCTGAGGTTCATAGTAGCCAAAAACCATGCAAATACAGACACAATAAATGAAGGTTACAAACGTGCTTGTACAATTGATTCGTGAACAGAGGTCATGTTGAGGTCAACTAGTCTTTTACATTTTAATTATGCAACAATTTTATCAAGCGCCAGCGCAACAAGGAAGGTAGTACGCTGGCACGCAATGCAGATTCTATTGACAGTGAAAGGACGTGCGCGGCTTTACTAAATATTTCCGTAGACAGAGGTACTTTTACGCCAAGTACCAAGCGGTTAGAAAAAAAAAAGACGAAAGAGACAATTATACTTACCAATACACTTGAGGATAATATACAGACATTAATTCACACCTGCTGTTCGTTTAGATGACCAAGGAAAACGCAACTATCTCAGTTTATCGACTATCGCACTCGGTGTAGCCTATATAAACCAACCCGACAATGTCTTAAAAATGTATACACTCGATTGCATAGAACTAGAGTTAACTTAGTCTCGCGCTGATGGGGTATAGAGGCGCCGTTGGATGTTTCAGCATTTATAGTAGAGGCGGACCCTACTACGACAGACACTCCCCCCTCGGCCAAATCCTAAAATTTCCTCAATGGCAGCAGAGAAGCAGCGCACCAACGTAAGGATCACAGCGACCCAATCACAGCGAACTATATCTTACACTGAATGACGAAGAAAAAGGAACCTGCGTTTCACTGGGAGGATAAGCCGAAACTGCAGCATTCATACAATGGAACGAGAAGTCCATTCACAGACGCAGGCACAACACACCAGCATCAGAAATGCATACACATATAAAATATTACAAGAGGCAATTCGAGGCTGTCGAAATCTTGGATCGGCTTAGCTTCAAAGCCAAAACGAAAAATAGCTCAAATTGGGGATGTTTAAAGCGAATTATATTATTGCTCATTCACAAACATGCTTATTGTAGGAATTGTGAAGGAGAGACTGAGACCAAAACAGACCAGTTTGCAATTCAGATTGATTTTATTTGAGATTAAATTCTTTAAGCATAACTTTCATATGGCAGCAAACTGCAACTTTCACAGTATCATGCACACACTCTGCAACTGAGAACTGCAAACACCAGTTTGCAGTCTCTTCCAAGAGATATAAATCAGATGATAATTCGAGATATGGGGTACGTTTCATTCAAACGTGTTTGTTTTAGCTCCTTTCCGAACACATTCATGGTAACAGAGAATCTAATCGGACTGGTAACCTGATTTAGCATTTATCTACTCTGTGTTGCCATCTGGTGGCTATTATGGAAAAAAACCACAATGACGTAAAACATCCGCCCGCATGCGCACACGTACACATGAAATGTAGCAGTGCAGATAGTGTAGCAGTGGACTATATCCACAGACGCTACATCATCTTAAGACAAGACAGGAAACATTTAGACCATGCAAGTATTTTCTCCCTACAGGGGACAAATATTAATTGCCAGGTTCAGGGAGGAAATGGCTATCATATAAAAAAGAAACAACTTGGAATAATTGCCAATTATCTTCTTAATTTAAATAAATAAATAAATAAATAGACACGGACCGAAGACGACGTTGCTTCTTTCTCAGAAAGAATGCTCAAATTGGTTGGGCTAGTGAAACAGCTCTACGATTTACTATCGGAAATATATCAGCTGTGTGCTCACAGACCCATTGCGTCATCTTCTGGAAGTTAGCTAGAAGACACTTGCGGAATATTGTGACGTTGGACAAGACGACGCTGACTGGACACAGGAATTTCATGGATGAAATAATCACATTAACAACAACAAAATTTTAATTTTAATTTTATATAGGTACATACATGAAGTCCACCCTTTTGTTTTTTTGTCACATGGTGTATGTAAACTGTGTGCCATTTTATGCCTAATCCGATTAGAATCTGCTAAAATGTGATTCCCTCAGGTGTATTGTAATTAAACAAAAATAAAAACATTAAAAAGTGTATTAAAAAAAACCAAGAACACAGGAACCTTTTCATCACTGTTCTGGAATTTGGGGAACCTGGTCCATAAATATAAATTTTTAAAGTGAGTAATATATTAATTAAACACAGTATGCTTTTAGGTTTCTCATTTGAGTAATGAGCTTGGTCTAAATTTATAAACAGTACAATTAATTTAGAAAGGTCACAAGCTTGTTTCTGGGAACACGGATTCCCAGCCTGTTATAATATATACAGGATTTACTACAATACTTATAAACCCATCCCTCAAGTATTATTCTCAGGCTAAGACACATTTTTTTTTACATTCACAGGATTACTCAAGTTGTTTGAGAATTAACATGGCTCAGAACTCAAACATAGTAGAAACAGCTTGTCCCACCTTGAATGATGCTTTGCACACAGGATGTGGGATGTTACTAAAATTATCATCTACTTTAGGAGTCCCAGCAGCAAATCTCTCTTTCACTTGACTTCTGTAACTGCTTCTTTCAGCAATCCAGTAAATTTTTTTATTATTTTGAATATTAAGGTTGGATTCTCTTTAAGGGAAATATTAAGGTGACCTATAGATAGTGAAAAAAAGAAGAAAATGAAACACTAATGTAAAGTCACCTAACAGGGTGTTGGGCATCCACATTTGGGCAGTAAGGCCTGTGTGCACATTGACATAGTCTACCAGTGTCTGGAATTCTGCAGGACAAATACAGCGTCACAGTCCAAGAGAGAGATTCTAGAATATTCTACAAATGCTTCTAGGTTCTGATCTGATGGATGAGGTGGTCTTGAAATGTGAGCAACATCAGTGTCATTTTCATAAGAGTGGGCGCCTATTCAAGACCCGCTTACAGGGTAATATTATCATCTCGAATTATATATTTTTTTAAGCAAGATTAGAAAAAATATAGTGATATACCCAAACTCTTTTTGTGGACTAGAAATCAGGGCTGTGGTCAATTCAATTTAAAATCAGTCAATGCAGGAAATTAACTGAAATTAAATTAATTGAAAAACACCTAAAATGTTTGCTGGAGATTTTACATTTCGCAGATTTCCTGAATTAACTAAATTGAAATGAAATTGACCACAAGATCCTGTTTAAAATGAATTTATCTGAAAAAAAACAAAACAAAACGATTTGACATTGTGTGATTCTGAGTTTTTTTTTGCCCAAATGAAAAAAAAAAAAAAAACAGTGAAGTAATTTATTCTTTAGAATGAGCACTTGTTTGTACAAAAACACACGGTTCAATGGAGAGAAGGTTAAGCAGTGGTCAGGGATTTAGTTAATTAGTTAAAACGCTCCACAGCTTCTCTTACTCAATGCTGATTGGAAGTCCAGCCCGCAGCTAGACCAAAGAACCCAATAATCACCACCCGTGGCCTTCAGCTCCCACAGGTACACTTTGCTATTGCCTAATGGACTCAATCAAGGTTTTGGCATCTAAAAAAAATATATTTTCCCCTATACCTCTAACTGTCAGTGTGTGTTAGTACCACCTGTATCCACTAGATGGCAGAAGAAGATCTAAAATACAACGGCAAGCCAACACTTCACACTGTAGGCCTACTTACAGACACGTGGAGCTTTAATTAAATATCCCTAATATTCTCCCATCCTATTCTAAGGGTGTGCAATTTCTGTCACTTCAGCTTCAGCTTTGTATAACTAAATTAGCGGTAGACAGGTATTCAGATTTCATTATTCAATGAGCCAAGAGCAATTAATTGACGCAATTAAGGATAACTGAGACAGCTATCCTTATTTTCTTTCAAGGGACATTTATTAACATGACATATTTTGATATAGCAGATTAATAAGCTTGATCTTTACTTTATTAAAACCATGCCTCCAAAAGACAAGTTCTTTTATAAATATTGCATATCAGCTTAGCTGAATCAGGCACAAACTGTATTGAATAATTGATGGTTCTGCCAGAACAAACTCCAGCGTACGTGTGCCCCTGGACCCTGGCTGGGGAACATTAATCAGTGTTAACAGATACCGTGAGGGAGTGTCCAGAGCATCTGTAATTGCTTTCTTCGACTGACCAATCAAAAGAAAAAAGAAAGAAAAAAAAAACCTCATCAATTAAAACAATAATGTAATAAAGACTAGAACTAAATTCACTTAAAGAATTATGAGATAGATATTATTTTATTGATAGATTCTGACATTTAGTGGAGTGGATATTTGAATAAGTAATTGGGTTAATCATGTGTAAATTGCTCATTTATTATCATGCTCGAATAAGATCTGCTAATAAATTCTTAATGAAGTGTCAGCTGTAATATTGAATAATACATTGTTGAGGTTTTGGCTCACGTTTAGGAATGGGTGTGCGTCACCAGATTAAGACTTTTCCTTGCAGTGTTACATTATGTGCAGTTGTGATTGGAGTACACGGCAAGCTCCATAGCGTGTATACGGTTTATTTATTGGGCTCTGTATTCCACAATCTGCATGTGGTAAAAGTGCACATTCTCAGCACTAATTTAAGAGTATTATTATTATATGCTTTGGTTTTTCAATGTGGAAATTACAAAACCTTTTTCATGCATAGCCCCCCATTTCGGGGCACCATAATGTTTGGGACATAGTAATGTTATGTAAATGCAAGTATTCATGTTCAGTGTTTTTCTTGTATATGCTGTGCACGCAATGGCTGCTTGAAGTCTGCGACCCAAACGCACCACCAGGAGCTGAGTATCTTCTCTGGTGCTGCTCTTCCTGGTAAATGGTAAATGGACTGCATTTATATAGCGCTTTTATCCAAAGCGCTTTACAATTGATGCCTCTCATTCGCCAGAGCAGTTAGGGGTTAGGTGTCTTGCTCAAGGACACTTCGACATGCCCAGGGAAGGGTTTGAACCGGCAACCCTCCGACTGCCAGACAATCAGTCTTACCTCCTGAGCTATGTCCTGGCCTGTATTGGAGCCATCTTCAGCTCCTGCTCGTTTCAGGGGCTAGTTGCATTATGTTTTCTCTTCAGCATATGACAAGCATGTTCAACTGGATTCAGATCAGGTGAATAATTTGGCTTGTTGAGAATATTCCAGGTTTTGGCTTTGAAAAACTACTCTGTTGCTTTAGTAATATGTTTTTGGCCATTGTCCTGCTGTAGGATGAAGTGTAGGGGGCGACATAGCTCAGGAGGTAAGAGCGGTTGTCTGGCAGTCGGAGGGTTGCCGGTTCGATCCCCACCCTGGGCGTGTCGAGGTGTCCCTGAGCAAGACACCTAACCCCTAACTGCTCTGGTGAATGTGAGGCATCAATCGTAAAGCGCTTTGGATAAAAGCGCTATATAAATGCAGTCCATTTACCATTTACCAAGTGTCGGACCTATGAGTTTGGAGGCATTTGCTTAAACTTGAGCAGATAAGATGCTCTGGTGCACTACAGAATATATTCTGCTGCTGCTTTCAGCAGCTACATATCAATGAAGACAAGTGAGCCAGTACCTGTGGAAGCCATACATGGGTTGAGGTGCTTTGGATCTTGAGCAGTTCCTTCTGGCCTCTACACTTTGCTCTTGCCATCACTTAGATACAAATTAATCTTGTTTTCATCTGTCCCCAATACCCTTTTCCAAGAACTCTTCAGGCTGTTCTAGGTACTGTATTTTTAACAAACTGTAACCTGGCCATCCTGTTTTTGCAGCTAACTAATAGTTTGCATCTTGCACAGAAGCCTCTGTATTTCTGTTCATGAAGTGAACAGTAGTCACTAACACATCTACACTGTTGTCTTAAAGAATTCATTGTTTTCCATCCACCTATGAACATGTTCATGGCTATGAATAACTGTTACAAAATGAGTATTGTGCCTTATCGGACCTGTGTTTTATAGTTGTTCCAATGACCTTCAGTATGCAGTTATTGTACGTCGCTTTTGAAAAAGCATCTGCTAAATAAATGTAATGTAATGTAATGTCACCTTTCATTATTCATGCCTGAAAGTCAGGGTTCAGACGAGCTGCAGCTAAAGGATATGTACTACTCGGATGCATTAAACAGTAACTAGCGAATTACACCCTACATCAGTGGTGTCATACTCGTTGCCATGGAGGGCCGTGTGTATGCAGGTTTTCATTCCAACCAATTAATGCTGCCTTAATTGAGTCCAATTACTCATTCAGCCATATGCGTTTAACTGCATTGAAGCACAGAATATAAGAAAATTTTTATTTAGACAATGCGGGTCACCATTGTGCACAAACCTGCATCCCTAATTCAGCAAATAATTTAACTAATTATATAATCAAGATCTGAGGCTGGAATGAAAACCTGCATACACACGGCCCTCCATGGCAACGAGTTTGACACCACTGCCCTACATGATACCACAGATACTACAATACCATAAAGTACATTTTTTACCCTGATTCCCCCTCCAGTCTTTTAAAGAACATTGCAGAAAAAGCTGAGTATATCTATGTATGATTTGTTTGTGGTGATATATTTAAATTCCTTCATACAATTTAGGAAGTTGCATACATTTATTCAAAATGTTAAATACTAAATCTGTGCCCTGGACATATGTAATGAGGCAGGCCAATTAAAATTTTTTGACCAGAATTGTCATTAAAAGGGAGAAAAAATTGAAAAAAAAGAAAGAAAAAAGATGAGCGCCACATGTGTAACACCATGTTTGGCCACAGGGTGGCAGAAACGCATAACAAATGATGCCTGATGGTGATTCTCATCGTTGTGTATCAGACCATCCTTTCATTTTAATGAGCGCGCGACAGAAGTTTAAATATTTATTCCTCGAATGTGTTTACGGTTTACTAGCTATGTGTCATTGGGCCAAGGTTTCAACGCTGCTCTTTGGTTAGTTTTTCAACGAAATGCTATTGTGCTTCTTCCCCACTGGCGTTTTCCTGCACAGTACATTCCGCATTGAGCTCAGTCATATTCGCCAGCCCCTCGTGAGACGTGTTATCACTTTCAGAGACATATCAAATTAGCCTCTGTTTTCCAGTTAAAATTCAGTTCAATTAATGCCACGGGAAAAGTGTGCATTAGAGGAGGATGGCGCGGGTTGGCAAAGATAATCAACAACGACAGTAATCTTTGTCATTTAAGCAGTTTAGCAGGCCGGCCTGCTTTGACAGTGTGTGGGTGTTAAAAACGGAAAAAGCGTCAGTAATTAAACCGCCGCGATAACAAACGAGAAGAAAATGAGAAGTAAATCAAACGCTAACGAGACAGTTAAGTGATAGCACTTGAGCACAAATAAACACTTTATTGGCCATCAAGCTGTCCAATCAGATGCCTGAATCAGTAATCAGTAAAAAACGGTCTCCAAGGCCAAATGCAGACAGTGAAACCTGAGGGTTAAAAAGCAATGTGCAGTTCAGCCTTTCAGATCTCCCCGTGTTAAGATCCAAGAAACCTAAGTGGTGAACACAAAGAAATTGGCGTCCCCTCCAAGAGCCGGAGGGGTTCTGGATCTATGCGTGTCTGAGTGTTCTACGCTAGCGGAGAGATTCACGCAGACCCTCGCCTGCAGAGTCTGCCAGTCATAGCTTGTGGTTGAGATTCTCACGGAAACGACAAATTCCAAAAAAAAAAAAAAAAGGTGCGGTCTTTGAGACAGCCGCGTGAAGTGGATTACGCTTGCCCCCCCAAAATCCTCCCACCCCCATGCTTCCCCCCCCAACTTTCATCTCCATCCCCCTGGTTATTAAGTGAATGCATTGCGGTTCCATGCTTCGCTATATTGCTGATTATAGGAGGAATCTGATACAAATTAGGAGGTTGCCTCTGAATGTTAATTGGTAGAATGTAATAAAGGAAGGCAATATTAGGCCACTAATTGTCTGTTTACTGCAGTATTTATTGGAAAGTGTCCTCCCAGGGTTGAGCTGATTAGGTATATTCCATTTGTAGCAGATGTGGCCTATGGCACAGTCATTTATATTCCTTTATTAGAGCCATAATGGAAGGGCTGTGAGTAAGCTGCGCTGCCTAGCATTGGCAGAAGGTATTAGCAGTTGCAACTGTGCTCGTAGCCATATCAAGCAGGTCCCATTTCCTTGTTCTTGTCCAGCATCCTCATAAGAGCATTGACACTAGTTGGAAATTGAAGCGAGTGCATTAAGGTCGTTAATACTCAGAGTGCTGATCCTGAGGAGGGTAACCACGGAGTAATTATGTGTTACGCACACAAAGCAACCTCTCAACCCATATCACCTACAGAGGTCGGCAAAGCTTATCAGTGTTTACACACATGCATGCACACACACACGCACACACATGCATGCACACACACACACAAGCACACACATGCATGCACACACACACGCACGCACACTCACACACACGCACGCACGCACGCACGCACGCACACACACAGCACACATACACGCACAATGCATGCACACACACACACACACACACACACACATATGCATGCACACACACACACACACACACACACGCACACACGCACACACACACATGCATGCACACACACACACACATACACGCACACACACAGAGCCCGTAGTAATGAGGATCTTCACAGGGGTGATACTGGATTCAGCAATCGTAAGCTTGGCTCTGCATTAAATTTACAAAAACAAGATTCTGAGGCGGCATTTCGACGAAAGAAGACATGGGGTATCCAGCAGACTGACATTTCAGGGGTTGCCACGGAAACTTCAAAACTACACACAGCATGAACCATCAATGAATTATGCATCTAGCAAACATTGATTTGTAAGTGTCATTAGTATGCATGTATTTATATATATATATATATATATATATATATATATATATATATATATAATTATTTTTTTCTTTTTACATTAAAGCGTGAACAGGGAGGTGCATTTGAGGGACATGCTCTTTAGTTGTATAATCATTATTACTTATTTATTTACTTACCAGGGCTCCTTATCCTTATTTCCATTTTTCACGATGCTCCAATCAGAACAAGCAGGTGTAATATCACATCACTTCTGGCCTTGGTTTACCAGCCACACCATGTTTTAAAAAAAAAAAAAATATATATATATATATTTTTTACGGTGGATATACAGAGGCTCTAAAACTGTCATGAAGCTGTTTTTAGCAAGGCTCTGGTTTGGTCTGTGCTCTTCATTCAATCAGATCAGATAAAAAACTTGCCTTTGGTGTGTGAATCTGATGCAATTCAGTGGTAATCTTGCAGTCCAAAGTAAGCGTAATTCTCGGTGAAGCTGTGACCAATTAGAAGGAGGGAAGATGGATTTAGACAACAAGAGCAACAGCAATAGTTGTGTAAGGAATGCTTAATTCCTGCATATGCCACCATACAGATAACCCTGGATTTTTCCTTTTTTTGTAGTCTGATATTGTAGCATCCAATCCACTTGAGATCAGTCACGTATCTGTTTGGCTGATCTTGTTAAACATAAAACGAGACCATTGGCCGTGATTAATTAAATCGAGGAACACCAATCAAAATGACTTTGGTGCAATCCAGCAAATTTTTCATGTTAACGGAATCAGATTACGCAAGACAGTTCTGAAGATGAAAGAATCAACGTATGAACTAATTTCTGTGAACAAACACTCATTGCGAACTGGTGCTGTGATGCATAAAAGTTATTTTGCACCTGAGGTGGACAGTCCTGGGGGTCAGAAAGTAAAAACCAGCCATGTGTTTCTTCCACCCATGACCTCAGCCCACTGACTTCACTGATTAGTTGCCTACTAAGACGGTGGAAAACCAGCAGTTCTCAGCCTCCGAGGACCACGATTTGATGATCCCTGATGTGGACTGACTCTGTCCTGTGACTCCATGACGACGAGGCACAGTGACAATGCGACTACATTTTGTATGGCTCAGAAGATAAAGCGATCGATTATTTTTTTGAGATTTTCTGATAGGTTTGTTAACACCGGTCGGAATAAGAAAGGACTTCACATACGCGTTCTCTTCTACACTCCTTCTTTCCGGCATTTTGGGGCTGACTAGAAAGCAGAAGAGGAAAGTCTGATTACTCCACGGCTTCTGAAGTTACCAGGTGTCTGCAGGAGGCGCGAAAAGACTTTCCTCTTTTAAAAAATCGGGGTCTCTGAGGCTCTAAGGGAAGCCACCGAGGAGGTGAAAGAATCGTGAAAACCGGCACAGTTTTTAGGCCAGCTCAGCCCCTTCATCCTGCCCCCAAAATTAATTGCAATTAGCCTCGTTACCCGTGCGAGCTCAGCTTCCGAGCAGCGGCGAGCACAGAAGGGCCAATCAAATGGCTCCTGTGACAAGAAGTAAACCCTGACCCGGGCTACTGTGGGTTAGCCACCGGCCATGTTTGGGGCGGTGCTAAAAAAAAATACGACGGAAAACAAAGTTAGGAGGAATAGAGAAAAAACACAGGCAATTTTATTTTTTTATTTTCTTCTCTCTCCACACTTTTGTGTTTTATTTCCCCCCCCCTCCCCCCCAGCCAGAGGAGGATCAAATGATCAATTTTGCGGGGCCTTACCAATGGAGAATGCTCAGGGGGCCTTCCGTCCGCGGGGCTGTGACACGTACGCTCAGGCTAAATGGGAAAGGGTCCCGCGCATCGCCAGCGCCGCCGCCCGTGTTTGTTCCACACGTCGGCCCTGCTTATGGGAAGCGAGCGGAGGGAAAGGGGAGTGGGGAGGGGAGTGGGGAGGGGGGGATTCGGAGCCCGGCGCTTCTAGCGAGAGCCGCGTCAAGTTATTTATTAGACGAGAGACCGGCGCTGAACAAATAATAGGCCCAGGAATCTACCGGCCTGTGGAGTCGGTGTAAACCTCTCTCTCTTTCTCTCTCTCTCTTTCTCTCTCTCCCTCCCTCTCTCTCTCTCTCTCTCTCTCTCTCTTCTCTCTCTCTCTCTCTCTCTCTCTCTTCTCTCTCTCTCTCTCTCTCTCTCTCTCTCTTCTCTCTCCTCTGCCTCTCTCTCTCTCTCTCTCTCTCTCTCTCTCTCCTCTGCCTCCCTCTCTCTCTCTCTCTCTCTCTCTGCCTCCCTCTGTTTCTTTCTCTCTCAGCCTCCCTCTGTCTCTTTCTCTCTCCCTCCTCCCTGTATCTATGTCTCTCACAGACAGCTCTTTGATCTCTGAATCTCGTTTTTTCTCCAGCGCCCTGCCCCCCAGCCCCCAACCCCCTCCCACAATACTCCGGGGATCTTATTAACAAACACACAGTCCTCATGTTTTATTGCACATGATAAAACCCAGGCTGTGATCTCTCATTACACGTCTGTTCCTTGGAAGCGGGGCCCCGGTCTTCTCAGCTTAATGTTGCCTGTAATGGGCCGAGGAGCTCCACGCGAAACGCTCAGACACGATCACACCCCCCCAGCCCCCCCCCCCCCCCCGCGTTAATGAACGAGCGGCCCCGTCTCTTCACAACGACCGACCGCGTGCGCTCGCATGCAGGCGCCGCCGCTGAGTGATGGGGGTGATTCCGCTGCAATCTGCCCCAGAGATCTTCTTCTTCTTCTTCTTCTTCTTCTTTTTTTTTTTTCTTTTTTCTTTCTGTGGGTACGAGGCTGGCTTATACAAAATTCAGCAGGCCGCACAGGAGGGGAAGCTCTGTTTTATAGCCCCCCCGGCTGAATTACTGCAAATAAACGGGCACGGGGCGCCGTGCGAAATGAAGCAGGCTTTCGCCGTAAACATAAACATACGTGCTGACGTGCCGTTGTCTGCCGCGACGCCAGGGCCCGGCCGGCGGCTCATTAAAGGGTCCGCGCTGCAGCGCATTGATCTCGCGGTGCCACGCAGTTCCAGACGGAGGACACATCGATTCACTTTGAAATATTTGGGATTAGAAAGTGTCAGCTAAAGTAAAGCGTGGTGGAGGGGGGGGCGGGGTGGGGTGGGATGGTGTGGGGGGAGAGGGGGGTCAGGGGAGTGGGGGGGGGCATGCTCTCCATGCTGATCTCATGAAAACTGCATGACCCGGCTTCCTTTTGTTTTCATTATTAAAATGCGTTCAGATGAAGGAGGACGAGAGAGCAGCAAATGACCCGCGTGTTTCTCAAAGCATTCCCACGCCGTCTCACCCCTCACCCTCACCCTCACCCTCTCCCTCACCCTCTCCTCCCGGCTTTCTGTCCACCTTGCAAAATACCTGCTGATTCTTAATCAGGTGCCGGGATGCCACAGCTTCTGCCAGGTCCATTCTGCCAAGTCCCCCGTGTCTTCATTAGCTAGCTGGGTATTTATAATACTAAAAATACAATGCAAAATGGATCCATATTTTAAGGGTTATCTGTCCAGTGCTGTAGTCCAATCAACGGGCCTGGGAGAGTGCAGGTCTGTGTATGAAGCACTCCGTGCGAAGAGAGCTTAACCTCAACAGGAAATGACAGCTCGGAAAAAAGGGACGCGCATTCTCCGTCGAACAGGGACCTGCACTACAGAGACTAAACTGCTTTAATTGGTCAATTAAGTGCTGCCGTAGCAACTAAATCTAACGGACCCCGTGGCACCAGCCTTACAGGCCGCAGCTGTGGCATATTATTCACAAGAGATCAATCCTGGTACCGGAGGGGCCCTGGGTTTCTGGTGTTTGTCTCATCTGAGCTTGATTGGACGGTCTGATTGATTATAAGGAGTCTGTGACTGAATGAATATTCAAAGCCTGAACCAGAGAAAACACCTCCAGCAGTCGGGCCACCTGTACTCATTAAGACTAATAATTAATCTGATTATGAAGGGGGCTGGAGTTGCTTGCCCCTGTGATAGACCACAGACGTCCTAAACAATAATAAAAAGAAAAAAACAACGCTGCTTCCCGTTTCATACCCTGTTTTCGAATGCCCAATCGTGGTCACGCTGTGACGCTCATCTCGGCCTCCGTTGCCTATCTGAGACGGCGCAGAGACGCACTCGCTCTCCTCTGAAGGGCGTGACGTTGGCCGCCCCTTTCTGTCACGCCGCGGTTCGCAAAAAGTCAAGCTCACACAGACGTGAGTAGCCGAGAAACATTTCATGTGTACGATAAGAAAGAAGATGCCTGACACACTTAAAGCCAGCTAAATGGAAGAGGACTGGATAGGTGCTCAACAGCCAGTACGGTCGAACTAGGGTAGAATAAGACTACACTACACATGTGTGATTAAACAGATGAACTTGTGGGCGACCGATTGACCAATGGGAGGGGCCAGAGAGTGATAAAGTGCTGTCTAGAGGTGCTAGAGCAATATCCTACAGCAGGGGTGTCCAATCTTATCCGAAAAGGGCCGGTGTGGGTGCAGGTTTTTGTCTTAGCCAAGTACCAGCGCACCTGATTCTATTTATCAAGGTCTTGATTGAAGACCCTGATTAGTTCATTGGTTGAATCAGGTCTATTAGTGCTGGGCTAAAACAAAAACCTGCACCCACACCGGCCCTTTCGGACAAGATTGGACACCCCCTGCCCTACAGGACTGCCAACCAGTCCCGTTTCAGTGCCAAGCCAGGCCCTTCCATACACCAGAGCCTTATCTTAACAGGATGAGCCGCACAGCACAATTCACTAATGCTCATCCATCCACTGGGGAATTAAGATTTTATTCAGGCCATTTCCGCCATTTTAAATTGTATTTATGGTAGTAGCTTTATCAGTATGGACTTGTTGCGCTTCATGAGAAGGATGCATCTATAAATTTTTAAAATTGGCCATGATATACTAAAGAAGAGAGGTGCACTTTGGCCATGATATATTTCCGCAATAAAAATGACATATCCACCATCCACTTTTTTAAGGTTCGACCAGACGAAGGCTCAGGGACGAGGTGTTTAAGAAAAGGTCCTTGTGCAGGCAATATTTCACAACATTGTAAATATTATGAACTGCACG
Source organism: Anguilla rostrata (assembly GCF_018555375.3). Lineage (NCBI taxonomy): Eukaryota > Metazoa > Chordata > Actinopteri > Anguilliformes > Anguillidae > Anguilla > Anguilla rostrata. The sequence goes on along the minus strand of NC_057933.1, from coordinate 7,193,857 downwards.
ACTACTTAGGTGGAAATGCGAGTTTGTGGTCTTATGTAGTGAAAAAGCGCAACGCATTTACCTCCAAACGTGACTAAAGCTGCATCCTTGAGCCTGAATGCCATACAGAGGTATTTATATGACTTTTCTGCACGTGCTCCTAAGCACGTGCTGCAACCGTATTCTGCCATGTTCTTCCAAGAGGTTATCGAGTTGCCAGCGAAGCTGAAGATAGAATTCCTCAGTGCAAATCTTGACTGATGTGACCTTATGAAGTGGTGAGAACAAAATATGTCATGTCTGGTGCTATAGGGGCAATCTTGACTCGAACTGCCGGAGTTTGATAAGAGCGTGAAACCCACGAGCTGCTATTTCAACGCTTTATATTGGATGACATTTTATTGTACATTTTGTCTGGGCTTATCAGATGAGGTCACGGCATTCTTCTGGAGCGTCGGGAGATCTCTGATGTATGAAAGCAAGTTCTACAAGAATTTTTTTTCCCCCTGGTGAAAAGAGCTCTATTTTTAAAATCAATATGCGTACACATTTCAGGTAGCTTTTCCGTTATTTATTTATTTATTCCGTTAGGCGAAGGTGCACTCAATAAGAACTTTGCCGAACGTTCCGGAGAGATTTCCAGGCCCCAGTAAGAGACAATTACATTCAGTCAGCGATGCCAGCTGCACTTCACTGCTGCAGAGCAGTGGCCTTTTCTAAAACAATAAATAAAAGTGATTCAGCAAAAAGCAGCGTTTAAAACATCATTGAAAAGGAGAGGTAACAACCTGCAGCAGCCAGACCTAAACAGCATAATTACTGTCATTATCATTATTATTGGTAGCCAGCCCGGCGGTGTGTGATTCAAATATTTTTGCTGCTCGGAGGACAACAGGATGCATTCATGTCTGTGTCGGGTTTTTAACATCACGGGCTTGTGCTTTTCGAAGATTTGTCGTGAACTCCGTCAAAGACGTGTATCAATCCTGTGTGTCCTTTGGTACAAAGTCAATAAAGACATCATTGGCGCATATAAATATGAAAATCGATTATGTTAATTGGGAACCGTGCGGATAAACACGGCATTTCTTCGTCTCTTTGTTTGTTGTTGGTTTTAACCAGCTGGTTTTCATCAACCCTTGTTTTACCTTCTGCTTTCTCTTTCACCTCTCTACCCTCACCCTGCCCTCTCTCTTTTTCTCTTTCTTTCTCTCTCTTCACTGTGACCTATATAGAGCACTCCCTCGCCTTGCAGTCTATTCCCCACGAGGGCGAGTGTCTGTTCTATTGGCGTGTGGAGAAATGACCCCTCCTCCAGCTGAGCATGTTGCTCGGACAGTCCTGTATGCACTGGAATAAAATAAATATACACACAAAGACACGCATACAAACACACACACACACACACACACACACACACGCACAAATAAACACATACATACACATACACACACACAAACACACGCACGAACACACACACACACACACACACATACTCACACACATACAAACACATACACACACACACACACAGGCACACACACACACACACAGACACACACATGCGCAAATAAATACGTACATATACACACACACACAAACACACACTCACACACATACATACACATACACACACACACACACACACACACACATACTCACACACATACATACACATACACACACACACACACACACAGACACAAACACACAAACACACACACGCACACACATGCACACACACTGGAGTTGTGGGGGCCGGATTGGTGTATTGGTGCATGTAAATGCCAGGGTTTTGGGATGCGGTGAAGGGATGGGCCCTTACCCACCAAACACTCTGCCCCCCCCCCCCCTCCCAAAGCCTCACACACACACACACACACACACACACATAATAAAGCACTCCATCTTCCTTCAGGGCTCAGCCCTGCTTCAGCTCCTGGTGCCTGCCGCTTGACAAATGAGAGGGCTGGGAGCCCGGGCGGGAGTGCTGCTGTTTATTCGGACAGCAGCCGTGGGCCCGGCGCCGGACCGCGGTCCAGTGGAGCGGAACCGGCCCGGGACAACAGAAGAGCTGTCTGAGAGGGCCGGCCCCAAAGCAGGGCGGGACCGCACCGGGCCGAGCCCTGGGGCCGTGGCCGAGCGAGCCTCACGAAAACCGGATCGACCGCACTCCCTCCCTCCCTCTCTCTCCCGCCCCCCCGACACCCCCCCTCCCCACCCTCCCAAACGTCGCCCCAGCAGCTGAGAGAACTCAGATGGTGGGAATCGGTATGCACAGAGCGCCCCCCCCCCCCACCCCGTCAGAGGGCAGAAATCGTATGCACAGTGCCCCCCCCCCCCGTCAGCTGTCAGTCAGGAGGGGTAGGAAAACGCAGGGGATAATTAAAGGGGCGGCAACACCTTGTTACTGCCTAAGCCTGCTGTAACCGTGACAGCGAGACGTGTGTGTGGGGGGGTGGGGGTCGGTTGGGTGTAGGACTGGTTCTGACACTCACCGCAAATCAGGGGTGCCCCCACCCCGACACTCGACCTGCGCTGATCTCATCATGTCTGCTGCTTTCTGCATGTAAATTATATATAATATGCATATAATACATGAAATACCTATACATTAAATACACCACAAAATACACCCCCGTACACTCTCAGAAATAAAGGTACGCAAGGGTACAAATTCTGCGCAAGTACAAAACTGTACCTCTAAAGGTACTGGTGACAAGCGACTGTGCCTTTCTAGGTACTGAATGGTACCTTTTTGTCTGAGAGTGTACGTTCCAAAATGTAATATTTCACACATAAATTACGCGAGGCTCTTTTCCGTTTCTGTTTGGACGATCTCTTTGGCTATTCTAAACGTCGCGCGTGCGTGCGGTGGTCCGCGGGCTTAAGTGAAAAAGGAATCGTTTGATTTGGAAGCGGCCTGACTGACAGGTGTCTCCTCGGGAACCCTTCTCCCATGATCCCGCGCTCCTGTCTGGGGGGCTGGCGCAGGCAGCACACAGCTCCGCGCCCCTTATCTGTTTCTCCACGGGTCGCGGGCTTGCGCTCTCTGTTGTTGTTTTTCTCCGCCTCCTCGCCGAAAATGAATAAAAGTAATTGATGGCGGGGGGCCGGCGAGCCCCCTGTTCTAGCCCCTGCTCCCCGAGCCCGCCTCTCCACACCTCTCATTTTGATGTATAAGGTCCCCGCCTCAAACAGGCGCCCAGGCGATGGTTTATCTTTGCGAAATGTTCCATAATTTATCATTATCAGATCCAATTACAGCCCAGAAAGGCACAGTGCAATCTCCCCCGGCTTGAAGCTAAAACAAATAAGCAAGCCGTCACGTAGATATTCTCCCTCTCTGATTAATAAAAGTAATTAAATTACGGCATAAAATGCATTTATAAAAGGGTCCTGACTGTAATTATTACCAGCAGTGGGTAGTCACAGTGTAATAAAACAGGCACCATGAAGACTTCATTAGCAGCACTCATATATTTTTGGGCGTGAAAAATGCGCCCGCCCCCAGAGTCATCCGAGATTTGCGTGATTACGGCGAGATTGAAAAACCCGCGTGAGCAACAGACGAGCCTTAATTCTTCATTTACATGCAGGCTTTCATAACTTTGGACTTTAATTCGATTGTATATTCTGGTTTGTGGCCTTTTAAAAAGGTTTCTGAGCTCCAGCTTGTGTACGGCGGGCGGGGGGGGGGGAGAGGCGGGTAGCCCTGCTTTAACAGAGGTCCCCGAAGTGCCGTTACTGACCGTCCAGCGAAACGTCCGCTTTGTTCTCCGCGGTCCCAGTGCAGGGGCAGCGCAGACGCCCGGGCTGGAGATTTATAAGGTCCAATAAAGGCTCAGCTTCTTTATCTGGCTGACGAGGCGGTTTTCCCGAACGACGTCTAGGAGGGAGTTCACCGAGCAGCTTCTGCACTTTCTTCTGCGGTCTCGCTTGAGGGCATTGTGGGTCCAGCACGAGGCCCCCAGGTTAAACGGTGACATCACAGTCTCCCAGCATCCTCTGGGCTCTCCTCTGTCACCTTCAGAATGGGCCACAGCAGCGCATAAAAAGCAATTTTGGAAATGCAAGGCACACGTTTAATTTTGAATCGGGTGCTCCCGGGTGCATGGAAACTGCTACTTCACAAGAAAAAGCAGAAGTAAAAGTAAAAACAACAACAAAAAACAAACGAACGTTGAACCTCACTTAAGTCAGGCAGTGCTCCTGACCTCCTGCTGGTGAGGTCTGCTTTTGATTGGTTAGTTTTAGCTCAGCGCTCTTTCCGAGCTCTTTCTTCACCGTGGGCAGATGGGAATCCATCCAGCACCTCTAACTGTGGTCAGCTTCTCGCCAGAGACACCCCCCCCCCCCTCTTCCCGCCCCCCTTGCCCTCGTGTGTGAGCGGCTACCGCTGGGGCATTGTGGGATGTGTGAATCCACTGCTATCTGCTGACAGTGACCCCATCCAGACCCTGCTAATGAGCGCAGACTGTGGCGCGCAGGGTTCCCGTTTTAAAGAGGGGGATACAACGCCTCGGCACACCTGTGCAATTCCAGCGCCCGCCTCCCGGGCATCCAGTCTGACCCCGCACACCTGCCTGCGCCACAGGTACGACCTCACGTTCTGCCCTCTCTTCTTATTCTCTCCTCCGTTTTCTCGACTTTCTACACCCAGCGACTGTTTCTGAGCTTCCTCGAGATGTTTTTTCTTGGAGACCTGCAGATTTTTTGAACGCTCTGTGGCATATTTATGAACAATTTTCCGTATACCAACAAGAGCGACACTAATGAGGATGATGTTGTTGGTGTAATTGATGACAGAAGTAATTATTCTCGTTGTTTTACTCTGTAATTCTCACTGCGCCCCCCACCCCCCACCCCCCACGCATTCATTCATTAGCTCTTTTCAGTGTCAATCGGTAAATCTGCAAATCACGGTCTGTTTGCATTTAAGCAGCGCTCACAGCATGTTATGCTTATTCAGCAACTCGTTCCAAATGCATGACAAACGCGCAGCAGGATAAGCGATGTTTTGTGTGTGTGTGTGTGTGTGTGTGTGTGTGTGTGTGTGGTGGTGTTTATTCGTTAACACAGGGCCCTGGCTAAATCTGAGTTATTGTTCCTCCACTCCATTATGAAATGCAGCTGCCTCGCTGTGATAATTCCTCTTTTTTTGTGAAGGTCTCATTCTTTGTAATGTGCGAAACCGCAAATTGTTAACTGCTCGTTTTGTCGTAAATAAAGTGCCCATTTGTGTATAATAGATTCCTATTTGTCAATCGTAAATAAAAGAGCAAATGCTATTCCTGGTTCGCTGGCCTATTGAGTCATCATCTGTGTTTCCAACACAATGAGGGAAGAGAGGAAGGACTCCCACAATAGAGAGAGAAAACCCAAAAACAGGCCTGGAACAATGTGGGTCAAAGAAGCACCCCCCCCCCACCCACACACACACATTTTTTAAAAGTAATTACGATTAATATTGTTTGGTTTGACTTGAGGGGATTTAAATATCGGGGCAGCTTCACATTTTTCAGTCGCCAGACATCATCTGATATCCTTACATTGCACGTGCTAAAAAATGGTTGTGATTGTGAAACTGGGACACAAATGTATATTTCGTTTCCCTAATTCACTCAAATTTGTACAGATCTTGTACAGGCTAACAGTGTAGTATTTTAAAAATAAAAAGTCAGCTGTCATACGCCGATGACAAATTCATTTTGTCCGCACCTTCCTGCAGAACTAGCTGAACGTATGATGGATGCACTATCCTTTCTCAGACCCGAGTGTACACGTACAGCCATGCTGTTTTACGGAAGTCAACCGCAAAAGATATTTTTCTCCGATATTGCTGCTGTTGTACATGTGAATACGTTCACACCGCATCTTCTTTCTATGAATAATAGACTATTTAGTACATTGTATTCAGGCTTTTTGTTCTTGATTTTAAAAAAAAATTTTTTTAATAAAAATATGATGCACGAACAATAACTTCACTGTGTGCAGTATGTCGTCTGTGTCGGAACAACAGGCATTGTTAATCAGAAGAAACAACCGTGGAAGCAATGTTTGTGAGGTTAGTGATATAAACGGAGGCAAGGTAATTCATCACTGAACTGTGCTGTAATGTAAAATCCTATTATTTGTATGTGGATGCACATTTTTACAAATATTTCTAGGTGGAGTAGACTTCTCTACTGCGGAAGCGTTTCAATGTTGTCAACTTGTCACGACACTAAACAATGTGTCTTTCAACACGGAAGTGGGATTTGGATCAATCCACTGTATTGACCAAGTGAAATTATAGATGGATGTTATTGATTTTCTACAGATTAATTAACTTATGATTAGACATTGTGTAAGGGGCAGAAGAGAAAGGTAATTTAGATGAGAGATCGATGAATCAGTTGTTTTTACAACTCCCTTGATGATACGTGTACTAAATTTCAAAGAGTTCCTGACTTGTGAATCAATATTGACATCAGATGGACCGGTGTTGATCACTGACCAGACGTCAGTCTCAAGGCAACCTTTGCTTTGCTAGTCGGTTCAGAAAAATGGCATTTCAAAGGTTTCCCTTCCTTTCTCCCTGATGAAGAGTCAAGCTCTGGGGCCCTTCTGCCGAGATCCGTTTTCAAAACAGACCCTTCCAGGTGTCTGTCCCAAAAAATACTTCTCGGAAAAAGCCTTCCGTTCTCTGGGCTGGCTCTGACACCGTGACTGCCTGCGGCTGCACCGTTTCGTCTCTGTCTGCGCGTACTTCGCCGGGGTGGACAGACAGAGCCCTCCTCTTTCCCGTCCCAGCAGCCACCGTGGCGGAACACGCCCACCCACGCCGCACTGTGACATCCATCACGGCACGGGCGGTCTGTGATGTCACAATGGCTCCTCCGAACTGGAACGCGCTGTCAGCCGCGGCCAGCCCCGGTCAAACCGGGGGAGCGGTGACGGGTGGAGGAGGGAGGGGGTGGGGGGGGGGGGGGGTGGGCGTAAGCTTCTGGAGTTTTCAGTGCCCTGGCTTCACTACGATATTCTGACGCGGTGGCGCCCGCGCCTCTCCTCCTGACCCGGAGCTACCGCGGCGCGGGATGCTCGGGGGAACGCGGAACGGCAGTGATGGAGAGGGTGGAGTTTAAGCGTCTCATGAAACCTTTGAATACTTCAATTTAAACGCGCGCCAGGCAGCCGTTGTCATTGATCCACTGGCGGCCGAGCTCCTAAATCTACACGGTATATATCAAGTGACCGGACTGTCGAAATCAGTCATGACTGGGCCTAGACCTTTTAGTTCTCATCATTTTATTCTAAAGGCATACAAAAAAAATCCCCATCGTTCCCAATTTTGCTTTTTTACGTCATTCTCCAACAGTAATGATGGACATTGAAAAGCGACTCAGAAACGACCAGCTGCAGACATACGTCTAATATCCCGTCCACGAACACGTAGCTTGTGGGTCCCTTTCATCGACCGATACGTTATGAGCTAACTTCATCAGTGTCATCCGACGCGCAGAGGCTTCCGTTTCTTCCGTTGTGATTCGTGTCGTACCCTCAGGATCGGCTGTCTTCTCTCTTTCTTTTCGCATGAATAAACAATAAAAAAAACTCTTCAGCAACGAGCTCCGCGGCAAACGCCGCTGCTGAAGGTGTTTTATTAGACACGGTTCGACTGATGGAACGGCTGCCAATGAAGAACCGGAGCAGAAACATTAAGCGAACAAAAGGAGCCATAAGTCACTCCGACACAGCTATCGTGGGTTTTAAAAGCCATCAGGCATGTTTCACATCCATTCTGAAATAATAAAATAATAATAAATAAAAAAACGACTGTAAACGGAACACACGGTCCAAACTAATCAAATTCTGCGTGGAGCAGCACGATCGCATTTGTTAAGTCAACAGTCAGGCGGGCGCTAGATTGCCTCTGTTGCTCTGCAGCCCGGCGTGTTGTCGCGCACTCCGCCGTTTTAATCTCGTTGAGTGATCTCCAAACGCTCAGCCACTTTAGAAGCGAAATGTTCAGCCGGGCAGGGCCTGGCTTACTCACTCCGACTTCTCAGAATTTCGCTCTGCAGGGTCCAATATGCCCTAATAGATGTTCACCTTGAGTTACCACCGCCCTCCAGAAAAAAAAAAGTCTAGTCTTTTTTTTTTTTCCTCATTTCAGTCCTACGACGTGGTTTTTTTAAAAAAAGGAGCGGCTCGGTTCTGGATTTACACAGACGACGAACGCGCGTACCGTCCGTCGTCTGCATTTTCGGAAGATGCACGAGAAGCTTTGCAACCGATCATCGGCAAGAGCACAACATCTGCGTCAAAATAACGAGGCACTTTATCTGACGCTCGCTTTGCTGCGTACGGTGATTTTCTCTACCAGGGCAAATGGAAGCAAATAGCGAAATTGGAAAAAACACTGGTTTCACATTACGAATGTATTGCAGGCCCCTACTCCGCTGTTTTTTTATAGTATTATTATTATTGCTCCTCGGCGTGTATAAGTGTCAAAGGCGACTTATATTTACAGCCGCGGTACGACAGCTTATAATTTATGTTTAAACCGCTATGTTGCGAAACGGCGGCGATAAAGGCGGTAATGACGGAAATCCTGGGGAAGCAGCGCTGAGTGGAGTGGATTGTTTTTTTTTCTCTCTGGGGCGAAACGCTGTTATTCTCCCCCGGCCTCATTTCCTTTACCGCGGTAAATGACAGACCGCGCTCCGGCCCCTCTCAGCCTCGATGGGCTCCCGGCACGACGGGGACCGCTGGAAATTGCTTCCGTTCTCGGCACGAGCCGAGTAATTTGCGGGCCGCGGAGTCCCCCCCCCCTGCCTTCCCTCTCGAACCGCGCGGCGCGAGAGCCCGGGCGAGAGAAATCGCATCAATGACGCACGCGTGCGTCCCCCTCTCTCTCCCGGCTCTCCCCGCGGAGAACACCGCCATTAGAGCCGCTTTTGATCCCTCCGACGCGTCCCCGAGATCGGTTCTCGAATGACAGTCAATCAGCGCCGCAATCGCCCCCCCCATCCCCATCCCCCCATCCCCCTCCCCCCTTCCCCCGTCCTTCTTCGAAACTCCCGACACCTGGCTCCTCCGCCGCTTCCCCGGCCCGTCGGTGGATTTCGGCGAGCGCAGCCTGCCGGGGACTCCGGCTTTTCCCGGTGTGAAGGACTCGAGTTCTTATTCTGCCGGGGGCACCGGGCCCGTCCGAGGGGAGAAGCAGACTGCCTCCGATTATCCCGCCGTTCGCTTCGTTCTGTAAAAGGCCTGCAGCGCATGCTTACTGTAAGTAAGCAGAACTGTGTGTGCGATACATACTGAACACCACGTTTAACTGATTTTGGCTCGCAATTTATTTATTTATTTATTTATTTTGTTAGTTTGAACATTGGTCATACTCCTGTTCTGAGAACATGTGCATTTATGAAAAACCCTATTCAGATTCACTTTGAGTTGCTTTTCTAATGCATGAAATAGTGTTATTCTGAACGTGTTCTTTGACATGAACGTGACAAAAGAAAGATCATCATTTTTCAGGGTTAGAATGAATCAGAAGTAAAGATGAAATGATACAAACTCGGAGATGACGGCATAACAAATGTGCAGAACATAGGCAAGGCCACCCGCCACAGTTGAATTACAGACAGAATTTCCAATTCACGACAGCAGTTTGAAAAAACCTGAGAAATGCTGAGCATTTATGCTTTTCTATATAGAGTCACACTCAGATAGTTCACAAACACACACACACACACACACACACACAAGCAGAGGACACACACGCACAGACAAGCTCAAAATTTACCTAATGGGCAGACTTGTTCAGCGTTCACAAATTGTTTGATAGCTTTCAAGTCAGCAAACTCGACTAACTGCAGTCATTATTTCCAACAGGTAGCTCCAGCCCATGGCTTAATTCCACACCACTGCTGGCCAGCATGACTGTATTTAATGAATGACAGTTTGGCAAGTGTTTGTGTAATGCTTCAGGCTTGCTTTCAGAAACTCGCCATTATTTTATTCTTTTTGTTGGATAAAATGAGCAATTAAACACCAGAAACAAGAGTGCTGTTTATGCCACCCATGCTAATGACCGTAGGCAGCACCACTGTCTGATTCAAAGCTATTGAGCTTATTTACATTTGAGCAACAACATAATTGATCTTACCAATTAAGCTGAATGTTCAGGCTATATACTCCCCAAAGGGAAAAGCAGCGCATGCTGGGACACAACAATGCACTTGTCTGCGATTTGGTACTGTGAACAATGAACGGTTGTTCCGATTGGCCCAAAGTGTGTTGCTTTGGTTGACTGGTTATAGTCTAACCAGGAGGATTAATTATTAATTGCAGACCTGGAGGCGGGAAGATTAAGGAGAAGAAAAAGCAGAAGAGGTACGAGAAAATGAAGAGTATGAGCAATGAAAAGAAGATGTGGAACATAGCACATGTTTGGGGCCTTTATTGTGTTGCTGTGTGAAATTGAAAAAAACGTTCAGTAACGTATAGGTATGGGGTGTGCCTGTAATTTTGTGTCTAATGTCGCCTGGGACATGCAATCTAAATTTCTTAAGAAGGGAAAACCGTGTCACTCACATCACAGCACACAGCTCCTCTTAATCTTACTTCACAGCGGAACACATACAGGACGTCTTCCCGCCTGTCTACTTAGTTACATCTCACGAAGAACGCAGGTTTAATATCGGGTGTTACCGTAATGGAATTAGGAGTCTGGTAGCCTTCCCTTTAATGATGTTCTCAGGTGGAACTACTCCTCCCTGGTGTAAGTAAGTCATCCTGTTTGTAATGCACGTGCACTTCTGTTTCCTCGGCTGTATTCTCCGGAGGGAACGCGTACGTTATGTCTTGGGGAAGCCGTGTAACTGATAAGTACGCGCCGCCTTGATTACCTGAACTGTTTAGATGTAATCTGCATGATGGAGACGCAGGAAGCGTCTGGCTTCACGGTGGGTTTGATCAGAATGATAATTGGCTGAATAAATGTGCATAAAAAAAAAAAGCAGTAGCAACGACTGGGTGAATACGAAAACCAACCGCCTCACAAATCAGTGTGGGAGAAGGCAGCAAACGAACACGAAGCAGACACACACACAAACAGGCACACACACTGATGCATGTACATGCATACACATGTACACGATTGCATACGCATCGAAACAGACACATGCATGCACACACACACACACACACAGACACGTCGAAACACACATCTGTCAACATGCAAAACAAAAGAGAAAGGGAGAGGAGGGTACATAAATCTGGCAAGCCCTGTGTATAGTCCGCTAAAACAGGAGTGCACAACTCTGGTCCTGGAGGGCTGGTCTGCATGCCGGTTACTAGTCAAGGGGTCTTTCTGCCGGGTCCATTTTCAAAACAAGCCCTTCCAGGTGTCTGTCCCAAAAATACTTCTCGGAAAAAGTCTTCCATTCTCTGGGCCGGGTCTGACACCATGGTTGGCTACGGCTGCACTGTTTCATCTCTGCCTGTGCGTTACCAGTTACCAGTTACCTTAATTGTAGTTTTCAGACAGCTCAATAAACTACGCTGGTTCATTCCCGTACTTGAGCACAGTAAAATCTTCAGGATACGTTTGCTATAAGCGGACGTACCTGGTGCTCATGCAAATGTCTGATTGAGATAAGACAGAGCCAGTAGGATCATTATGAGCTGAATTTGGCAGGGAGTCCTTGAAATGGGTCGGCCTGGTGAGATTTGGAAGTCTCCTGACCTGCTGACCCAGCTGAGGACGGTGGGTTACCCAGCTTCCGCGTCACAGGTCGTGGGGAAGTTCAGTCCCTGATCCAGAATGTCGTCCATTGAGGGGCCGCCCATCGGACACACTCACACAGTAAAACGTCCAGTATTAATTCAACTCTAAACAGTGTTGATTCAACTTTTCAGCCACAACAAGTTGAATCAACACTGTTAGAGTTGAATTAACACCGGACGTTTTTTACTGTGTACCGGAGGGGTCCTCCCTGCCCTACACCCCACCCTTCCCGACCACCGCCCTGCTTGGAACTTTTTCCTCAAGTTAAAAAAAAAATAGTCTTGAAACCGCCGTGGGCTGTCACACGGGGTGCCTTTTCTCCGAGTGTCCGACAGAGTCGTTCTCCCAGTTCCGCCGCAGCGGCCCTGCTCTGATTCCGCTGCTCTTTGTTAACGCCTAACCGCCGTCTGCTCGGCGCGCCGCAGAAGTGCCGTTTGCATTGTTATGCAGCGACATTTCTGTCACGAGAACGCCTTTTGATCTGCATTTAAATGACTTCGCGCAGCCGCCTCCTTTGTTAAACGGCCCGATCGCAGATGTCTTATCTGTTCTTAGCGGCGTTTTATCACTGAAATAAACACCATTCGTCCACGCGTGGCGTTTGAGAACCAACAACATTTTTCAAAGCAAACGTGCCGAGCAGCAACTGAATATGCAATGATCTTGCCAGTTATGTAAAAAGATGACACGACCGCATATGGTTTTTTTTAATGGATATGTTCTGAGAGTCATAATGAAGCATAGCCCATTCCATTTTGTTTAAATGATTGCTAACATCCTATTGGTCGGAGACAAAGAGGGAACAACACCACAACATTTGCAACACCCCTGCATGCAAATGTAATCTCACATGAGCACAGCAATTCATGCACTTTCATTTATCTTTTAGTTTATGACATGTTCAGTTATTGTAAACGCACGATAATTACAAGACATTGATTTTTTTTTGCCGTTAATTGGAGCAATATTTCTCTCAACTAAACGCTTTCTCACAATTCTGACATTATCACCTTTGCAGATTAATTGGGAGCTTTTCCCCACCGACAGATAGCTTTAAATGTTAAAGCTGACATTAAGACAACACAGTAATGTGTATCTTGTGCTAATGAACCGGCATTTGTCTAACTGCTTATTTCAAACCCGAAATGTTGTCTTGCAGTTAAATTTAATTAATTGTAACCGCGTACAATTATTTTCAAAGTGGTTTCATTTTACGCCACTGAATCAAATGCAATAAGAGGCATCCATTGTGCTTGTATACTTAAATAATTCTCAATCATCTTAATATGCTCATATCATGAAAAGATGATAATAATGTGAAAACATAATTCATGATTTACTCAGTTCCTCTGTTTTAGAAGTCCAGGGACTGTTCGAGGGTCGCGAACTGACTCCATCCTACAATTATTTTTTAGGCCAATATAAATTTTAAATATAAGAAAGCATATATATTATTTATCTAACTGGCTATTCAACACCTGAAAAATTAATTGCCTTTTTCTTTTTGCGTGCGGAACTTGTAAAATGACTTCCGAAAAGTTACTTAACATCACAGAAATTATTTATTTTTGCCAGTTAAAACATGTCTTCTGCACTCTGGTTGGTTGAGTGGGCCTTCGTCAGAACAAAAAAAAAAAAGAAACAAACAGTGACATAGAACGGTCTTCCTATGCCGATGAAATGAAAGGGTGGTGAAAGCGGATGGATGCAGAATTTAAGGACGGGAGAGGGTATCGTTTTCTCTCCCCGAGCTGAACGGTGAGGTCACGTTCGTCTTTGGTGGCCGTGAATCAACATCATCCGCCCGCTTCTTATTGCCCTTCATAAAGCAGACTGTTTACACAGCAGGCGAGCAGCCGTTCCTCTCAGTGGGCCCCAAAGAGCTCGTAAAAGTTCGTCTCACGTTTGCTTTGTGAAACTGCGCCGCTTTCTCACTGAGCCCGGGTGCTGCTTAAAATAGAGGAATTGCGTGAATGTACACTTTCTGGCCACAAGACAAAGGGAAGAGAAGACAAATAAAAGACTCGAGGGGTAGAGTGATCGGAGGGACTGAGATCTGCAAAGGAAGGTGTGTCGAGCTGATAAATCAGACCGATGGACACTTTCATGATTTTCCATGTCTGGTTTTTAAAAATGTTTTTGCAAAATTCTAAGTCAGTGTTCTAGAACTCAATTACCACATCTGCTTTAGAATGTTCAGGTAAGAACATTCTAGTCACGTGTTTGTGCTCTCACACTTTAAAGGGTAAAAATGACAGGATGTACCCTTTTCCTGCTTAGCATAACTTTTAGGACTTAATGTCAGTATTTTACTTTACCTGTTTTACAGGCAGGACAGCTGAAAACTCCTTTGCAGTGATGAGTGAGATGCTCAATAGTCCTCTCGCACTCACAAAGAGGAATATCTTAGAATACCACCACCAAACTGGGTCAGCCCACCTTCTGAAGAGTGGCTTCGGTCTAGGGGGGTATTTCACGAAGCAGGATTACTGAGTTAGCTGGATGAAGGCACTGAGTAAAACCCGGAACAGCAATTTTGGCTGCAGTCCATGTTCCAGATTTGAAACAGGGCCTTGGTGGCATTCACTGGCTGACTGTGAGGATTGTGGGTGTGGATGACAGAATTTGTACCACATGAACTCATCTTCAAAAGACTTCCCGGGACCTGTAACTCCAAACTATTCATGTTCCTTCCATTGAAAATCAATTAAAAACAATCTGACACTGTCATATTTTTTTCTTCTTCTTCTTTCAGCTTTTTTAATTGCAGCCATATTCCAGAAAACCCAAATTATGGCCCCGATTTAGTTCTGGAGGGACACAAATCTTTTGGTCTCATTTTCATCCAGTGTAGTTTAGGCCACTGCAGCTGTTTGTTTTGTGAGTTTTACCACTTTCTTTGCTTGGCAGGAAATGTATGAGCCATATGGAGACCTTCAAACGTGTCTGAATTACTTTCTCCGGAGCCTCACTGGTCCTGGCCAGAGACTGTATAAAAATAGGTCCTGGCTCTCTCCTTATTTCTTATCCGTTGTCATATTTGTTAAAATCCACTAGGAGGTGCTAAAGCGTCAGATGTGTACCACCTGCTCATGTTTGTATCTGTGCCTTTCTGTAAGAGTTCTTCTATTCTGAAGAGGGATCATTTCAGCATGTATTCAAGGTGGTCAAATGAGGCACACGGGTGTAGAGCATACAGAGCGTGCGATTTCTTTAGCTGTCAATATAAGCTGTTGCTTAAAGAACAACTTAAAGGGCACATCTTCTGTACAGAATGTCATAAAACAGATTTGTCACTTTTTAAATTGCGTCGAGACTAAACGATTACTGCAGCAGTCTGAACACCAACTCCCTGCACCCCCCCTGCACCCCCCACCCCACCCCATTCCTTTTTAGACTAATGACTGATACATTTTCTTCTTTAGCTGATTAGACATATTGGGTAGTCAGGATCTACGAGACAACTTTTCCATTGTGATAGATTTGTTTTAATCCCTGAAAGCCAAATTAAGACTTTAAATGGCTGGAAGTTAAATAGACACCCCACTTCCCAGCAGGCAACGGTACAGAGGAAGAGAGAAGAGATGATTAATTATTGGTAATGCAGCAACCACAGTCTCTGTTTATGCAATTAATCAAACTGTGTAATGCAAACAGTGGTTTTGCTCACCGCAGCCCTGCAATGCTATGGCATAATTTGATGTGAATTAGCGAAATAAATCTAAACTAAACCAAACACTAATATATATTCAGGCTAATGATTTGCCCCAGGAGAGGATGGATGAGATCTCGGCAGAATGTTTCAGAATGATTGTGTCCATGCGCCTCCACCCCTGTTAGAGATTTTTCAGAAGAAGCTGCTAATTGTTCACCCCCGCAAATAACGCGGGCTGGGAGCCTATTCTTCCTGCTCTCAAAAACGAGCTTCGCTAACCTAATGAACAACAAGCGTCGCGCTAAGGAGGAATTCTCTCCAGCCCCGTGGATCAATAAAAGCATTAAAACCTTCAGCTCCCGCTCAAATTATGCAAGCGCCTGTGTCACTTGAAGATTTCCTCTGGCTAACAGAATGACTGAACTGATATGGCAGGGTGGCTTCGCAGTGGTTCCATCAATGAACAAGCTGTTCGCTACTTTCATTATGGGGGTACTTTGCAGGAAATACTGTTTTACTTCTGTAAGTAGTCAAATAAGTCTTCGCATTTCTCTTGTTTTTTTGTTTTGTTTTTCCCTGTTGGAATTTTGCCATTGTTTTTATCTTGACTGAGAGCAGAGGACATTAGAGATGGGTGTATTTATTGCAAAAAGCAATACGAGTGTACAAGCGGATGTTCAAGACAAATATAAATGTATGTGCCGGCACCATGTAATTGTGCAATAACGGCAGTGAGCCATAAAGATCCCCTGCAGGGTAATCATTGGGTCATTGCAGAGGCAGGGGTTCCTGACATTTAAAAAAAATCGATGAGCCTCTACAAATGAAGTCGTCCTAATGTGGCCCTTCCTTGTTTTTGAACAAAAGTCGTCTTAACAAGGAGGAAGTGTCTTGGAAGAAATGGCCGTGCGCCAGTACCGAAATGTGCGCACTGATGCAAATGTCGACAGTGTGAACAAAGATTCCACGCGTGCACTCTGAAACTCTTTGGAGCTCCCGCTCGTGCAACTGGTCCCCCGTGGCACTCCGATATTTTTCGGAGCTTGCTCCCTCGCGTGCAACTGGTCACCCGTGGCACTCTGATTAATATTGATACCATATGACAGGCTGACTGGGAGCCCCTCTGTGTTCCTGCCTGGATGCAGAAAGGGTAAGAGCGGCAGTCTAGCACAGCGGGTAAGGAACTGGGCTTGTAACCGAAAGGTCACAGGTTCGATTCCTGGGTAGGGCACTGCCGTTGCACCCTTGAGCAAGGCACTTAACCTGCATTGCTTCAGTACATATCCAGCCGTTTAAATGGACGCAGTGTAGAAGCTATGTAGAAGCTGTGTAAGTTGCTCTGATAAAAGCGTCTGCTAAATGCCCGTAATGCAAGTGTGAAGAGACAAACTGAGCACACCTTCCCGAGATCTTTCACAGACTCAGCCCCCCTGATCTTTCACAGATCCCGCCCAGGCTGCAGGTGCCCCAACGGCTCGGGTGTTCATCCTGAACGCCGCTTCTTCTTCGACGTGCTGTCTGCACATGACAACACTCTCGTTTAATCTGTTGAAGCTGGCGAAGGGGACGGAGTCCTGATGTGTGCTTTTTTTTGTTGTTTTTTCCAGATGAACTGACAGGTGGCGGCGGACGTGTTGAGCGTTGTCCTCGGTGCCGAGAGGCGGTTTGGGGGGGGTGGCGAAAGCCGCTCCCGCGGGCGTTCCCTCTCCGCACGCACGGCTGATTCGCCGACTACCTGAGACGTCGGCGTCCCCGAACAGCGTCCTGAGGTAAAACCGTGTCACGTCTGTTTGCACTGTGAAAGCGTGACAAATGGGTTTTGATGTCTCAATGCTGAATAAAAAAAAAAAAACAAACCAAAAAAAAAACATTTGGTTCATTTTTAAAATCACTGTTACAGTACAAAATTTGACATGTGATTGCCAGGTTTCCCTCTCCGAGATTTATTCCAGTATAACATTTTATCCACAATTATTAATAATGTAAAACCTTTTATCTGCAGCAATTTAGTCGTTTAATATTATCATGCTTTGTGTAGGGACCAAAGGTTGTTTTGAACATGAACTTTTTTAATATGCACCTATTATTCACACTTTTGAAATTCTTTTTAAAATGCCGTACAGTATACTTGAAACATCTTATTGCACCAAGTTTTCTAACCTATTTCAACAGCCCCAGCATGAAAGAGCATTATTTTATACGACACTTTTAAATGTCACAGATATCTTCGCAAAATCCATTATTGAGCTGAAAGGAGAAATTGATAAAAATGCCAGCACCATCATTACCACCTCTTGTATTGTCAGCACAGTAGGGAAACCATTTGAGGTTGTTAAGAACCTAGACTTTACACAATAAACGCTTTGACACCTTTTTCGACAGACTTGTAAAAATTTTAAGCAGGTGCAGTCAGCAGCATGGAACCACTACCGAGCCTGCTCACTCAGAGCCTTATTTACCTTTTGGCCTTCACCATATGCGAAACCGTTCAGAACATGCAAAACTAATAACACAACCAACGATTGGTGCTTAATCTGTGACCCAGGTGAGGGGTACTTCCTGTGTGATGATCTCATACTGCCCAGAAATCGGTCTTATTGCCAGAAATGGGGGACAGGTTGGCAGAAGCACTACGATCAGCTCATATTTATGAAATAAGCTGCAATCTATGAAGCTTTCTTCTGCTTCAGTTCTCTCACTTAGGATGCCCCAACTTAATAAATTGGTGATTTGTTAAATCTGTTGTGACACTTGCTTCCACTGACGGAACTCCTTTGAGACTATATGCCTATAATGAGACAGGCGTTCCTGCTGACATAGTGTTGTTGGAATATATTAATATTTTTGATTCTATTTTTACATATGTTCCCTGATCATTTTGTTGATTTGCCATCTTTGATAAGACATAGCAGGTTATTACCACCACACACACATACACACACACACAAAAGACAGAAAGAGGTGACTATGTTGGTGCTTTTTGCTTTTCAATGAACTCAAATTGCACCCTTGCGCATGATGGGAGTTGTATGGCAAATGTAGTTCGCAATGTTGGATGTACAAGCTGTTTTGGCAGGGCATCCACAAAATTTAATATGGGGGCTGAATTGGTGGAACCTTGGATAGAGCATCAAGCCAAAATAGCATTTTCTAATATATCAGCACACATCCACATAATCCCAGCACATGGTCCTTCTCAACCCATCAACTGATGTACACTGGTCAATTTCACACCATTACACCTTGGCTCCACTATTAAGTTTGGTGACACTTTCTATGAAGCCCATGTGCATAATGCATTATAACATACTTACAATGTGTTATAATCTGCTAATAATGCAGTATAATTATAGTTGTAAGCACTGATAAGCATCTTTTTTGGCAAAAATAATGATTAGTATTTTAAATGTATCCTGGTGAGAGAGAATACAACTGCACAGTATGTATACTATGTATAACATTCTCAAGTTTGTGCATTTCTCTTTTAAAATGTTGCAGATGTACTAACAGACTGTAAGCAGTGGAGTGGTGTCTGTGCTTCCATCCTGGTATGGCCCTGATGCTACACCAGTAGGAGCCACTTCTGTCTCTCTGGATGCTGTGAAGACACATACAGACACACACAGAAACACACACATGTGCATGTGCACACACACACGCACACATAGAAACACACACACACACAGCACACACATGTGCATGCACACACACGCACACACACACAGACACACACACACACACACGCGCACACACACCCACACACAGCAGTACTGCCACACTGGCACGAAAGTAATTCTCTGTGAAAGGTGAGCACAGAGAACTGAGACAACTTCGTGGTGATGCAGCAGCGCTACCAGCCCAGGCCCCTTACAGCCATGGCAGTGACGGTGCCCATATAGCATTTCTGTAATGTGGCAGAGCAATGAGACTGAGGCCTTTTTTTGGGGTCTTCCTACAGGTCAGGAATGGAAATAACTTTTTTATTTGCATATCCATTCTCTGACAGAAATTATGAATTTAATTATATTTTCTAGGGCAATTCGGCGCTTCAGAAATGAGATGCATTATTATGAATGTATTTCAGTTGATTTGAATAATACTTCAATTATCAATAACACCAAGGTAGGAATAAAAAAAAAAGATGAAAATTTCTATTACCTTCAACAACCCACTTAATTCTACTTAAAAATGTGTAATGTATAGCACTGCACAGTATAGCACTGGAAAGAAAAAAAATATGTCAAATTTTCTTTTTTGAAATTATTATTTTAACAGTTTGAGATGAGAGGACTCTTTTTCCAGTTCAGCAGTGTATTTAATAATAAGTCAGACTAATATGTCTTAAGAAGCGAATCAGATTTAACATGACCACATTTAAAGCTATGCATGTATGAAATAACAATCTCAGGAACTTTTAAAAGTGCTTAGGTTTAATAGTCAACTCAAGCATATGTGGATATAGTCATTTTCACAAAAGGAAAAAAAAAAGAACAATATGCTGGAATATATTGCTGAATGGGTTTCTGTATTTCAAAGATGGTTTTTACAACATTTAGAGTATTGCATTGTGGGTACCAGACCATGCAAAGGACCTTTACATAATCCACTTGCTTGACTTCATTACTTCCTGTGCACGGCTGCTCGGTGCAGTCGTCTTGCCAACTGTTGCCGTGTCTCCCGTCTCCCACCCATGTCAGCTCCCGCTCTTATAATCCCAGTCTATGGTCCTTCCGTAAGTGACCTTTCGTCCGTCTTCTTCCTCTCACCCTAGGGTTTCCACGTGGGGACCATCTTGAAAATACCGCTTCTGAGCCTTCAAAGCTCACGGCCGGCCTCTGGCGTCTGTGCTCCGCAGTCTCCTGGGGAATGTACTGCCAGTTTGTTTCCTTTTCAGGTGTTTCTTTCGGACATCTTTGTTTGACAGCTCGTGGGATGCCTTTCACCGAGTTCAAGAGTGAAAAGGAGCCTACTGTTTGTTTCTCCAGCATCTCCTCGCAAGATTTTTATTTTTAAATTTTTTGTTTGCACCTCGCATCTTTGTTTTTGGGCTTGAGGCCAAGATGCTATGGAGACGACTGCGAGCGGCATCTGACTACAACCGAGAACGACTCTGAAGTTCTGCTGTTGTTCAATATGACAAACTCTAGACAAAAGTGTCTGGACAATGCGCAGATGATGATGATGAGACAAAAACATTTGGTACTACACAGGAGGTCAGGATCCTCCACAAGACAGATTTTCACAGACAGCATTACTGCTGGGAACAATATTTACATGCGAGGTTTTGTTCCAGTCAATGGCAAGCTAAAGACTAAGTCAACACATTTGGAACATAAGTCTCTAACTTCACCAGCTCTGTCCCATCAGGCACATGCAGTTCTGCTCATGTGCTCTAGCTCTTCTTGTTCTTGCTTTGTAGCTTCATTGTGGGGAGATTCATTGTGCAAATTCCTGCTGGGAATGTGGTAAGAATTAATATCGGTGATGTGCTCAAAATTCCTACTGGGAATGCTGTATGGAATGTTGGCGTTGTGCTCAGAATTCATCCTGGGAATGCTGTAAGGAACCTTGGTGTTGTATTGCAGTGTTGTCGAAAAGCCACAAGGTTGAAAACCAGAAGATTATAACTATTTGTAGTGAGCCTTGACCTAAAATTTGTGAAGTGACCAGTATTTCAGATAGCTTGACTGTTTACACAAAGTTTCTGTCCTCTTTGGGGTTTGCCTGCTCATTTGCAGGGTTCTTGAGGTTTCTTGTGGTTTGAGATGATATTAAAACCTGTTGGCAGAAGAATAATATTTTACAGCCATGCTACACGAAGCTGATCAGGCACAAAAAACACACATCAACACCCCTGCCCCCCCCCCTCCCCCAACCCACGCTTACACACACGCATTCACAGGAACAGAAAAAAGCAAAGCTTTGCTTGCTCTGTGCTTTTGCAAAATCCAAAGAAAGGACAGGTAGTCTTTACGAATGGATCGAGGACAGGACTGTTTTTCTGCCAGACAAAAAATGGCTACAAGCGTTTAGCCATTAACACATGCTTCTGACTGACTCTTTTCACATTTCTCAAGCACCCTTCTGTTCCATTAAATATATATAAATAAATAAATAAATAAAAAAAAACCCAGCAGCATCAGGATCAGCCGTCCTATTAATTAGCAAACAAAGATGTGTTTCGGGGGACACGCGCACGCATGAAAGCCTGTTCCGTCAGCCCTCGGGTGACGGACGCGGCGGCGTCCACAATGGCTGGACGCTAATGGCATCGCTAATGTGTTTTTAAACCAGCGCCATCGCGGCCTCTGACTCCCCCTCCTCTGTCCAATTAGAGACCGGCAGAGGAGCGGACACGCCGGAGCACGGCGCGTGCTAATATACAGAGACCGGAGTGCATTAACACCCACTGCGCCGATCGGGTTCGCTGGATGGGTGAATCAGGCGGGAAGAATTCTGGGGGCAGGTGAGAGTGGGGGGGAGGGGGGAGGGGGTGTCTCGCAACTACAGCCGGTAAATATAAAGGAGCCAGATTTTTTTTTCTTTTTCTTCCCACCTCCCCATCATTTTATGAACAAAAACATTAGGTCTGGAGACATATCATTTTCTTCAGGTCTGGAGAGGCCAGGCATAGCTGGTAATTACTTTTGGCGCGAAGGTGTTAGCCGCGGAATTTTATAATGGACAGACGAGGCGCCCGGGCCAGAGGAAAGGGGGCGCTTGTTAAGGAGGCGACAGGCCGGTTTCGGCTCTTATCCCCTTCACACCTGCAGCGGTAGGTGTGAACCCTTCCTGCAGCTCCAGCCACTCTGCTAATTAGGATAGGTCACTCCTGGTCACCCTGATCTCCGAACCGGGCACCCCCATCTACAGTACTCTACAGTCTATTGCTGCCTCAGCCACCAGCCCAATTAGTGCAAATTTTTTTGCAAGTCAGGAGGCACATTGTGGAGTTAGCCGTGCTCTCCATAACACCTGCAGCCCGACTGCATGATTTTTAAAAGTCTCATATACTTTCCAGTAATTTGTCCCAGAACTTCGCCAATGCCAATTATTGCCTATGGTGAAACTGCATTATTCTTAAAGCTGCCCCTTTAAAAAAAAAAAAAAAAAACGAAAAGAAAAGAAAAACACCCTTCAAAAAAGGTGTCAAGTGCTGCTAGTGCTTTAAAAAACACTTCCGCTATTTCAGAAAATAACATTCCTCCCGACCAAGCGTTTCCTCTGGAGAACATTTCTCAGCAGGAGAAAGTACATCTGGTGCAGACTAATCAAAGGGGAAGGAGCAAGCTCTTGCCGCAAGATGAAAACCTACCAATAATAAAAATAATAATAAAAATGCTGTTGGCTGCTAAAAACTCATTGCAGTCATATTTCTAGTTGGATAATTCGCACAGGTTACGAGCGAGGAGTATGCAACAAAAAACTTTTATTTTTCTTCACTTGATAGTTTGCAAAGAAAGCTGTCTGATTAAAGTCCAGGCAGTATGTTTTTATGTTTTATGATAACTTTTGTAATCTACCATATTTATATTCTCCAAGCTTTCCTTTGCCAAAGTTATTAAATCATGGTTCTTGCTGTTAATCTAAAGTTAATGCTGAATCAACTATGGGAAGAATGTTTTTAAAATCAATTGAACTGACTATAATTGAAAGATACAAAAATGCATACAACTTCAATGAGCGATGATTTGCAGATATAAACTCTGAGTCAGTACATTATAATCACTGATAGAACCTTACTCTGAACAATCAGCATGCCTATAGCCCTCTGTGAAAGGCAACAAATAGAGGATTAGCAGCATGGATTGTAAAACGTTTCATTTGAATGACAAAAAAAAATGGACTTGCTTGCAGAAAGAAGTTGCTTGGTTGCAGCCCTCAATGACAGCACAAAGGGTTTGAACATCCAGCTCTGAAAACGCCATTTAATGACCGATTACCACAGACCAGAGACTGCCAGATCCCTGAACAGACTCTACGCTGCACAAAGATGCGCTCAGACGCGCACAGACGCAAGCCCGAACCAGCAGTCCTGAATGAATACACCTCTGGCTCTCCATTGCTGCTGCACACACCCATCCTCTGTGGTACCCACACTGAGCCAGCCTGGCGTGTGTGTGCTCTAACCCAGCACCCTGGTGGTCCATTGCTGCCGCACACACCCATCCTCTGTGGTACCCACACTGAGCCAGCCTGGCGTGTGTGTGTGCTCTTACCCAGCACCCTGGTGGTCCATTGCTGCCGCACACACCCATCCTCTGTGGTACCCACACTGAGCCAGCCTGGCGTGTGTGTGTGCTCTTACCCAGCACCCTGGTGGTCCATTGCTGCCGCACACACCCATCCTCCGTGGTACCCACACTGAGCCAGCCTGGTGTGAGTGTGTGCTCTTACCCAGCACCTAGGCGGTCCAGCCTGCATAATGAATGCATTTTATCCCGAAGCCTCTCTTCTGAGATCACCCAAACGCTCTCTGCACTGCAAAAACCTGTCTGTCTTAACAAGTGTTTTAGTCTTGTAATGAGACTTACAACCTTATTTTTTGCACTCAAGTAGAAAATATTACCTTGTTACCTAAAGTTACTTTTTGCTTGGCAAAGTGAAATTGACTTGCCCCACCGGCAAAACTGACTCACCTCATTGGCAATCTTCATGTCTTATTTAGGAAAAAATAGTAATAGATATAAAACATTTTCAGTCTAAATATAAGACTAAAATACTTCTTAAGGTTGAGTTATTTTTTGTTTTTTTGGCAGCGTGGCCCCTGCCACGCCCGCTCCTGCTTTCCCAGCATGCCTAAGTTGTTGCGACCGTCTCCGTGTCGAAGGGGGCATTCTTGGGGTGTGTTGAGCGCTTGCCTCGCGGAAGTGCTCACACATCGAGGCGCTTTATCTCCCGCCTGCAGGGGCGGCGGAGTAGACGGCGGCCTATCAGATGGCGGCGGGTTTGGCGACCCCGGTGTTTACCGCCAGCCGTACGTCCTCGGGGCTCCTGGACCGGACTGCATTTACACAGCGCTTTTATCCAAAGCGCTTTACAACTGATGCCTCTCATTCACCCATTCACACACACACTCACTCGCACTCACCAACGGCGAAAGGCTGCCATGCAAGGTACCAGTCAGCTCGTCGGGAGCAATTAGGGGTTAGGTGTCTTGCTCAGGGACACTTCGACACGTCCAGGGTGGGGGATCGAACCGGCAACCCTCCGACTGCCAGACAACCGCTCTTACCTCCTGAGCTATGTCGCCCTCGCTCCTTTCGGCCAGCGGGCGACACAACGGGGCGTGTCCCAGAGACCCTCCCTCGCGAACACACGCTGACATTTTGGGCCAGTCGGGGAAGAGTTTGCTTCACAATGTCCCGGCTGAACGCAGAGGAGGGGGGAGGTAGGCGAGGGGGGGGGGAAGGAGGAAGGGGGAAGGAAGGAAGCAGAGAGCGGGGAGGCAGAATGGAGGAAGAGGGAAGAGGGAGGGGAGGGGAGGAATAAGGAAGGGAGAAGGGAGGAAGGGAGTAGGGGATGGGCATGTCGCTGTGCCTCCCAGCATATGGTACACCTCAGTGCGCTTCCTTAACATTTCACACTCAAACCCCCGGCCTTCCGCTGCCTAGCCGCTGAAAGCTTAATTGCTTGGCGGAGGCAGTAACGATGAACACGACTCAGTTATGCATATTTGGCGGCCAGATGAAGGACTGATTATGTTTATTGCCGGCTGGGTCACGCAAGGCCAAGGAGAGAGGCAGTGTAAATATTCGCCCGAGGACAAAAACATGTCGCCTGCACTTTATGTCTGCGTGAACCCCCCCCCGCCAACTCTTTCATGCTGACTGCAATGAGCGAGAAAGTGTAGAACGCTGTTTCACTATAAAACAGGCAACACCGCGGCCACCCGTGGCTCTTCTTCTCCTCTGAGTGGAAACAGCGAGGACCCCATCCACAGTTCCACTCTCTAGTGCCCAGGGTACCGTCGTTACCTCCAAAGCAGAGGTGGGCAAGGCCGACCGTATCGGTTTCTGGGGGTGCGTCCCAATACTAAAAAAAATGTATCCTCCTTTCCTCCTCTACCACCTCGTCTCCTCCATGCCCCTGAAACTGATCTTTGTGTCCTCCCTCCCTCCCTCCCTCCCTCCCTCCAGTGCCCCGATATTGGAGGAGACGAGCGAAGTGCACAGAACTGTATTTGATGAAGCGGATAATAGACGAGTCGTAGCGGGGGGGGGGAGGAAAGGCGGTGAGGAGTGAAAAGTAGTGGGACGCACCCCTGGGTTTCATTACAATTTATGGCCTTTAATTAGCCCTGACATTTACGCCATCAAACATCTCAGCGGCAGCTCTTGATCAGCACATGCATGACGGCCGAACGCCGTTCTCCTGTCCCTTGTGTTCCTGCGCGAAGCTTTCTGCTGTGATCTATGAGTCAATCAATATTGATGCACACAGCCACTTGGCTCATTTAGCCAGGATAATTGGTGGAAATAACCAGCAGACACGGCGGCCCTCCGGGGCCCAAACTACCCACCCCCTGCTCAAAAGGGTGGAGCACTTTACTTTCCCATCCCCAGTGTGGCTGGACTGTGCTGGAGTCATCTCTGTTTCTTCCGAGCCAACCGCTCCAGATCATTACCGTAATTACTCTGAAACCTGGGCCACTGCAATTTCTCTGTCGTTCTCACGATCATTTCCTGGTTTTATCGCTGTGGAACTGAACTGGTATATAATCGGTGGGTTATTTCTTCCCCTCTAATCAGGGACTGACGTAGACTTGGGACACCAGGTTATCACCCAGGGGTGTCCAATCTAGTCCACAAAAGACAAGTGCAAGCGCAGGTTGCACATAGTCACCTGATTCTACTTATAAAGGTCTTAGAGACCATGATAAGTCAATTAGTTTAATTGGGTGTCGCAGTGCCGGGCTAAAACGAAAACCTGCACCCACATCGGCCCTTTTCGGATAAAATTGGACTACCCTGCTCCAGCCAGTCAGTGACATTAATCAATGAATTAGCCAGCAGGTAGGAAAACAAGCAGAGGGCCAGATTTTAGTACGGCAAGGTGAAATCACAAGCCTAGACATGCTGAATGGCTTGTTCTCATCACTAAATATTCTATTGTTTATTATTATAATAGACTTATGGCCCACAGTGGATGCTTTTGGAGCTTAAAAAAAGCTGACCCAATGCACAATCGTGTGGACACAGTTGCACTTTCTGGCCATTTTCCAGCTTGATGGAGCCGCAGATCCAAACAAGCCTGCTGTGTGATTTGCATGTGGGCAGACAGTGCGAATACATCTGGTTCGGTGGTATTAGAAAAAGATCCCTGTTGAATTTCCCAAGTGAAACCCCTTCCCCCCACGCCCCCCAACCCCCCCTCCACACAGTCAGGCCAGCCTTGTCTTTAATATAAGTTGGAACAAATATGCAAGGAAACAACCATTTTCTCTTGGCTTCAAGTGCATGAGGGGGGGGAGGGGGAACAGAGAACAGGCGAGGCTTTGCTGATTATTAGGCTGAAGGTCTGCAGGGAGATGAAGCGCTATGATTAATCTGCCTTAACTTAGCGCGAGCTCGGTGCGAAAACTTTTCACGGGAAGGGGATGGGGGAAGGGGGGAGGGGGGGTCCCTGGCGGGACGTCTGATCTGACGGTTCAGTTCAATAATGGTATAAGTTGCCTTTCCTCTGATTGGTCCTTATCTGCAGAACGGCCGCATTATAATCTGGACCGGCTGCTCTGAAGTGCGTGTGTGTGTGTGTGTGCGCCGGGCCGGCTCGGAGACCGTGTGTGTGTGTGTGTGTGTGTGTGTGTGCGTGAGTGTGTGTGTGTGTGTGCGTGAGTGTGTGTGTGTGTGCTGGGTGCGTGCGTGTGCTTTGACTATGCGCGGGTGTGTGACGCTGTTTGCGGGCTTGCTTTAAGCTGGTGTGTGAGCAGGCCGTGGGGTGGGGGGTGGTGGTGGTGGGGGGGCCTGGCCGGGCAGCCATTGTACCGGTGGCGGGTTGTCAGTGATGTGGCCTTCCTTGGTTTGTGCTAGTCGCAGTGCCTGTTTGATGATTTAGTGTCGTGCTGCTCTGAGGTGTGTGTGTTGGTGGTTTGTGTGTGTGTGTGGCGGACGGCTCGTGGCCGTGTCTTGTGTGCGTGTGTGTGTGTGTGTGTGTGTGTGAGTGAGTGTGTGTGTGTGTGCGTGCGTGCGTGCGTGTGTGTGTGTGTGTGTGTGTGTGCGTGTGTGTGCGCGCGCGACGACGACGAGACCTCTCCGCCCCTCTCTCAGACTAATTCGCGGAGCGTGTGACCCGCCCTGTCTCTGACGGAGCTTCCAGCTCCAATTAAAGCCTGGCTGTGGAGAGCAGGCCTCGTGGGGTGGGGGCGTGGTGGTGGTGGGGGGGACTCTGGCCGAGGCAGCCATTTCACCGGTGGCGCGGGCCTCTAGCTCAGCCTGATACACGTGGGACCTTCCACAGGCTCTCTTAGCTAAGTCCCAGCATGCAACATTTTTGAATGCATTTAGCTCTCTAGCTCGCTACCGAGACCGCGGCACTCGTTCTGGTGAGTTCTCCTGTTGCGACGCGACGGCACGAACCGGAACCTCGCTACCCCGTCTCTCTGTCCGAGTGCATCTCGAGGAGCCAAACCTTGTCCAGTGGAGTCGCAGGCCAAGGTCTGCTCATTTTCGTTGTTCCTCAGCACATAATTGATGAATTTAGACGTTTGATTATGGATCAGCTAGTTTCTTGGGTTGCTGATTTTAAGGTGGAAACAAACAACAACAAAAAAAAAAACAAACAGAGCCTGTTGCTCTCTCAAACCTGGGTTGGAAACTGCTCATATACACTCACGAGTAGATTACAAAGCTCATTCCTATTTATTTATTGTGTTGTTTTTCACATTTACACACACACACACACACACACACACACACACACATACACAGACACACACACTGAAAGGATGAAGTTATTATAATAATCATTGAGGGCGGCATTGTTAAAAAAATAACAAAACGTGCACAAAATACTGGCCAATTATAACACTATTTGCAAATGTGCAAATTTCCAATGATTTCCCCACAACAAAACAAAATTGCAGCATCATGAAAATAGACTTATTTGAAATGGAGAGCAGAAGTCAAGCATACAAATGAAAGCTGTTTAAAATTTTGTTTTACCTTTTTTATTGAACGTGGTTGTCATCCCCCTGAAAGAAGTGGGCTCAAAGGTAGAGAACTTAGTAATTGGAAAAGAAATCCAACAACAATCCTTCAAAAAAGACCTCTTAATAGCGCATTCACCAAGACAAGTGCACAGCTTCTAACGCAACTTCGTGCTCATTGCATTCACTCTGTCGTTGAACTCTTCTTTTTCACAAATAGTTTAGTTTCGGTGACACTTTCCGCAATTAGGAAGCCCAATGATTTCACCTGTCAGTCCCAGCAACTCAAAGGTGCGACCTCTTTCTGACAGAATCGTTTCTCGCGCGGCTCGTACAGAAATTAATGCCGAGCTGATTAAGGGTTCCGAGACGCCGACGAGGAGTGTTTATTCTTCATCTCGCGTATTTCTGACGTGACGCGACCTTTAGAGGTTAAATCCTCCTTTGGCACACGTTAAGTGTCTAATTAAGAGCAATTAACAGCTCGTTATCGTTCGGAGGCTGAGGAAATGAAAATGGGGACACACGTCGGGTCCCCCGGAGCGAGTTTAATAAGCCCTGGGGTAGCCAATCAGATGCGGGGAGTGATTAGGCAGCCAATAGTAGAGGGACCTCTTTAAAACAGGGCCAAGGAATCCGACCACAGTGAACCAGGATCTCATTTTAATGTCTCAAATGCAAATGGGGGTGCACCTCCTACAGCACAGTGTCCCCATTGCTGTGCTGGGGCATTCAAAGGGGCGCACCTCTTTATGCACTGCATCCCCACTGCTGTGCTGGGGCATTTAATTTAAATTTAGTCCTGGGGGGAGGATTTCCTACTGTCCCTCCAACACCTGTTCCAGGTGCAAGATAAATGACGCAAAGCTAATTTGGGTAGACAACTTGAGAAGCGCGCCAAATCAGCGTTGGGTTACATGATGCTTACGGCTTAACGGGAGGGCTGTTTAAATCACTAACCTCACCTGATGTTGCCTCTTTGCTCATTCTACCACTGTGTGCTTTGTTAAGCTCAATAAATATTGCTTAATTCAATCGTGAGTCATGTGACCGAATTCTCTTTGCTTTAAGGTGGACTGTATTGAGTTCTCCTCCTCGTGTTCTTGCTCGCTCTCTCTCTCATCGCTAAGCAAATGTTATAATGCTTAAAGAGTGTGGGTTTTGGACACCCACATTCACACGCTCGACTCGGAGTGCTGACTCACCCAGCTCTCCTGTCTTAAGCGCCTCGACAGATGCGCCGTTTCCAGATGAGACCGGACGGAATCCGAGGATGAGGGTGACTCACGGTCTGCCTGTAATCTCAAACCGGAGGTAAACAGGCCTCGCATCCCCAAAAAAACAGTGAACCCGGCCGCGTTTCCACCGCCAGCAGCTCGGATGTTTTCATGCTACGAATTTGTGCAATTTCCGAATTGTTTTTTTCCCCCTCCTCCACATGGAATGTACCGAAAGCCTTCGGATTATGTGTCAGGAAATACACAAATAAAGAAGAAGCAAACGACAACACACGTGAAGACCGAAGAAGCGAAAGAGAATAACAAAAATTGTTCGGAGAACTTCCAGTAAACTCCCATCTGTGCTTTTTTTCTGTGAGATGAATTAGCCTGAGGCAGGTAGTTACTCAACATGATTATTATTTTTGAAGGCCTGCTACCTTTTCTCAATAATGCATTCCCTGTTTGTCTGCCACACGTGAGTGCCCGCCCGTGGATGTGGCCGTCGTGATGGACATGCATTAGCTTAGCTGCGCGGGGCAGTGGAGCCATGCGCCGTGCAGCGTGCCGGAGTGGCCCTACCAGAGTGGCCCTGCATGCGGATAGCCGCTAATGCAGATGCCTTTAGAAAAGCAAACAATGGGTACCCGGCAAAGGCGGTGGAGGAAAAGCTGTTTGCTGCTTCAGAGCGCGCTTGAAAGCATTTCCAGGGGAAAAAATAGAAATAAAAAAACTAAAACCTGTACATAGAAAGCAACCGCAGCGCAGAGACAGTCTCTTTCCCCTGACCCGTGTTTTTAATATCCCAGTCCATTTCTAGGAACCCGTTCAGGCTGAACTTTAAAATGCATTGCTGTATTCTGTGCATATTTTCTGAAAAACAGAGTGGAGAGACTTTGAACATTGCTTCAATGTATTAAGTTTCATTTTGAGGGAATGTCTTATCATATCAACATTTGCATTTATTTGATTGTAGCATGACACATGTATATACTCTTATTGGTCTCAATGGCTGATGGGTATTGGTAATGTAAACTGTCATCAAACCTGGAGAAACACTAGTCAAAAAAAGAAAAAGGAAACATTGAGTCAAACCTACATACTATGCACCACATACCTACATACACTGCCTTTGTGACTGAGATGTGTTGGAGGCTATACACAGCCCACAATGCCCTTAACCCGCTTTGCTTCTTGAATAAACCTATCCTCAGATTCCCTTTTGTACCTTCTGTGGCACTTCACATTATGTTTTAGGTTTATGTAATGGCTGCTAATAAATGATATTTTGTGCTAATGTTGTGACATTCATACCTCATGACCAGTCTGTTAATGGTGTCATTTCTGCTCCATGCTCTGCATTTGTAATGAGGATGAAAATGAGGCAGTGCTTGGGCGACTGCTGCACAGAAACCAGGGCATTTAGCCCTGTGAAGAGCAGGCGTCATCGCAACGTTTCTTCGACATTCTACGTCAGTGTTCTAGAACTCCATTGCTCCCGGTTACCAGCGGCGATCGTTACATCAGCGCTGGAATGTTCGGTGAAAAACGCTCTAATCACACATCTGTGATCTGGCGCCTTAGAAGGTTAATGGGCTGTCAGAGTCCCCCGAGATGCCTTTAATATGGCTGATCTGTTTTATCAGAGAAGATCTGGAGAAGGGTAGATATCATGCTCTCTAATGAACAGATGATGTTGTATGCAGCTTAAATTCAGCTCCTGGTGGCAGTTTGGAGTTATCAGGGCTAGACCCTTGGAGGATTCACTCTCACTGAATTTGGCACTCTACTGTATATTGCTACTGAGTCCAAACTCAATGCCAGACCCCCCTCATGAGAGAGAGAATATGAAATTGGACTGGATTTAATGGTGACGCTGAAAAAGTATATCACGTATCACACGAGATTTCAATGATATAACAGACAATGCCTACAAGGAGATCGGTGTTGAGTACATAGTAAACAATAAACATTTATCATTAAAAAAAAAGATTCTCATGTGAATGCAGAAATGTCAAGAAAATTTAAATCAATCAATCAGAGATCAATAATTTTTCTTATAGGTTTTCTAAAATTTTACACAACATAGATTTATGGCAGCCTTATAATTATATTTATTTATTTATTGCAATACACGGTACAGGATGGGGGGAGGACATCTCTGAGGAAAATAACATTTCCTTGTTCATGTGATGCCCTTGGATGTACTTCCTATGGTAACCACTAGAGGACAGACTTACACAATGGAGAGAGCACAACCGCAGGTGCACAGACCACATTTGCATTGTGAATATTCCCCTCTCCGGCTCTTAAAAGCGTGGATTGGACATATATTTGTAGGATGACAGGGCTCCCAGAGCCAAATATCTGGGGTGCCCTCTCGAAATGTGAGCAGCAGAACACGGCTAATTAAATGTGCGGGCATCGTAGCGCAACGTGACTCCTCTTTACCCGCAGAACACTGACCCATCTTCGCCATTCTTTTCTGGCTTACTTTTTCCGGCTGCTTTCGTGCGAGTTCATCCCCGCTGAATTTTTCCCAGCTAGAATGAAGCCTGACAGACAACCTGCTGATTGAAAATTCCACAAAAGAAAAAAAAAACTATACAAAAAATACGGCGAGTTCTTTATCCCAAGAATCTCTTCCCCGCCACGTCTGTGTTAGAACTTGGGTAAATAAGGCACCCGGCTTACAATGTTCACAGGTTCTCCACCTTTAATAACGTACCGTTTTCAGCGCATAAAATGGAGGAGCATGTTTTTTGTCAGGAAAGGAGGTTTATTTTGCTCAGATTGTGGACGCCTCGTATGTTAGACAGGCTTTCAGTTGCCTAGTTGACTTGTTCATTCATTACAGCCCAGCACACTGCTATGAGCCGGCTGTCCTAAATTTACGATAAGCAAAATCGTCAATTCTTTTCCTCAGTAATTCCGACTGTGGTTTGAAGGATGCACACTTGGCTCCCACGCCAGATCTTCACTCTGCGATTTTCAAACGGGGGGGGTTCCTTAAGGACAGATCACAACGCACGCCTGTGGGCAAACACTTCATTTAATTCAGGACCCCGATGTATCTGAAGCATTACGTCTGAATGATATCCACGAGGCCTTGGCCCAAGCTTCTTGTGATAGACTGCATTAAAAAGGCAGTCATTCAGCGGTAGTGCGTCTATCTGACAAGGGCAGTCACTCCAAAAGACTGCGCATACATAGCAGCTGTTCAAAGGTCTTGGAGATGCAAGACATCCCTGGCAACCAGCCTACAGCGCATCAGTGTGTGAACAGGTTCGCACAGCGTGGCACTAAACCTTCTCCTGCCGACGCGCTCACTCAAACAGTCTGTTCTGCGGCAGCTTTAAAATCTCCAGACTGACCGGACCACTTTCATATTCCACTACATTTGAGCACTCGCGTGATAAAAAAGAACACCAAGCATCGCTTTAACCGTGCTAGCATCATCCCAAAAAACGAACAGGCCGCGAATCTGAAGCGCAACCTCTCACAAACATCCCGCTTTCAGGAGTTTAAGTTCTTTTAAATGTCACGTCGCTCGTCCGAAAGGCTGCGTGATGGACCAGGCGAAGACCTCCTCAGCTGAGCCAACGCCGTTCTCAGTGCTTCTCACCGAGGGTCGTAGATTGAGCCTCGCTCTCCGAGCACGGTTCAGCAGTTTGTCCTGATTTCGCTCGAGTGCTCAGAGTCACGGCTGAGGAGCGTATCCTCGCAGCGACGGACACGGCGCGCGGTGTGAGGGCATTTAGAGGGGTTTGTTCTCCCTCGCCCCCCCCCCCCCCAAAAAAAAAATTTATGAGCACAGGCGAAGCTTTCGGGAGGTGTGCGCTGACTGTGTACACATTCAGGCCCTGGAGTCGCGTTTGCAATCCGTCTACTTCAGCTGAGTGTAAAAAAAAGAGTGCATTTAGGTAACCTTCAGCTTGAGCCACACTTTAAAAAGCTGAGCAGATTTCACTTCTGAGATTGACCACCCACCTCCCGCCCCCCCACCCCTCACCCCCCCCCACACACCCCCAATGCCATGCAGGCGAAGACTGTATCAAAACAACATTTCAAATGCTTATGGAGCCGGATTGAATATTGAAAGAGAAATGCATTTTAGACCTGATTGCACATACATCCTAACTTGATTTGATTTATTACTAGCTCCCCGCTAGAAAACTTTCAAGAAAAACAGCAAAGTTCAACGTATTAGGAAGTAAAGCACTAGATTAGGTCTGGTGTTCGCCAGAGAAGGCCAGTTTTTCGGACTGAATTCTGGGCCTGGTCAATGCATCGTTCAGGATACTTGGATACTTGGCCTTTAAGATTTTTTTATAAAGAAGTCCATGCCCCCAATAGTTCATTCCTGATTATTTATTAAGTTGAGAAGATCCCTTATAAATATTGCTCTGATACAACAACAATAGGCAAAGAGACTAGCAATATTCGTAAGGCATGAATAAATCACTTTATTTGTGAATACTTTATCTGCCAATGTTTCCAGTGGTTGTGCAGTCACGTTTCTGTACTAGTAATAAAAATGGAAAATTTATATGAATTGTGCACTAACACACTGAACAAATTGAGTAGAAAAACTGTATGGGCTAATAAATTTGTCTAGTGGTGACTACTGATATTTATTTGTTTCTACAAACATTCATACAAATGCAGAATAAATATTTGAGGACAATCAAATGAAAATGGCAAAATAATAAATGACTCAAAGGGACTGTAGTGTTGTTAGTCACAATTTCTCTTCATGAAAATTAGAGCCAGGTGAATTTAGATGTAATCTGTTTCTCTAAAAATCAGGTCCCTGTAATCTTTCTCATTGAGTGGTCTGGCTCAGGGCATTTTGGGGAGATTTACGGGCTGAAGACCAAGGGGAGAGCTCTCTCCCCAGCCCCCAGATCACTTTGGCGGGAAGATGAAATTTTCGCGATTCGTTTTTGTGGCTCATGATTTCTGTGATCTCTTTTGGATTTGGGTTGATTAACTGACGGACAGTTCGATAAGCTGACAGATAAGCAGAACTTTTTCTCACCAACTTTTTCAGCTTCAACGGCTGTGGCACTCAACACACATAGAAAAGGGAAAAAAAACAAACAATGGTTAGCATAAGACTGAGAAACCTTTCAAGTGCAATAATTATGGGGGTAGTGAGAGATGTCACACTCTAATGCGAGGATGATGATGATGAAGATTATGAAAACGTGTATTTTAACTCATACAAAATGTCTTGCTTCAGGTACAGGGGAATGGGATGGAAATTCTATAAACGAAGCAGGCAGAACCAGATGGGGTTCATAGGGTTCACATGAACCCTCCTGGGACTCAATTGAACCCTGACCCTAACAGATCAATTTATAGGATTCGTGCTGGGACTGGGTTTGTAGCATGTAAGACACTGAGATTAGTACTGGCTCGTTTACAAGTGAATGAAAGTGAAAGTGTTATGCATCTAAATACATTGTGTTTGCTTTCCGTTGAGCTTAAAAGTTTGTCTCATCACACTGATTGATAATTCGGTAAGATTGAGTCCTGACCAATTTTACCAAGTGGGCTACCCAACAGCCCTATAGCTTTTACTGAGTGAGCTACCCAGCAGCCCTATAGCTTTTACAGAGTGAGCTACCCAACAGCCCTATAGCTTTTACACAGTGAGCCAGTCATGCAGCCCTATAGTTTTTACACAGTGAGCTACCCAGCAGCCCTATAGCTTTTACACAGTGAGCCACCCAGCAGCCCTATAGCTTTTACACAGTAAGCCACCCAGCAGCCCTATAGCTTTTACAGAGTGAGCTACCCAACAGCCCTATAGCTTTTACTGAGTGAGCTACCCAGCAGCCCTATAGCTTTTACACAGTGAGTCACCCAGCAGCCCTATAGCTTTTACACAGTGAGCCACCCAGCAGCCCTATAGCTTTTACACAGTGAGCCACCCAGCAGCCCTATAGCCTTTACACAGTGAGCCACCCAGCAGCCCTACAGGACAATTCAGGCCTGTATTTGAGCAACATTTGTCCTGAATTTGACTACAACTGGTATAGAAAAATATTTTCTTAACACAGTGAGTTTGACATCAGTTAAAGTAACATGCCAATCTGGGTTTTTGAAGAAAAAGGGTTGCATTTACTTGCAAGTCCAAATACATAGTGAAATTTGAATTTTGGCAGGCCAATGTAATTACAATGTATACCTGTATGTAATAGATACTTTGATCATCGTATAATAAGGGTGGATTGGAACTATCATATGCAACAGTTATATTTATTTCTTAATTTCTCCTGTTAAGAGTGAATTTATTCCTTTATTTAGTCCTGCTAATTTACTAATCTACTAATGTTAATAGATTTCAATAAAGCAATTTCACACATTCGGTAGGGAGCAATCATGTAACAGTTCAGTGTAAAATCAACTTTAATATCATCCTCGTTCATTTCACATAAACACCGAGAGCTCATTTAACACAATTGTGCTGTGAACAATTTTTTAAAAATGCATTAGTTAAGGTTCAAATCTTTGAACCGTCGCATTGAAATGGCGACTGCAAGCTGAGATTCCATAGGTCAAGCATAAAATGAATATAGTGTTCAGACGTTGAGCTCAGTGAAATAAAAAATAAAAAGTAAAATACATGCATTCAATTTTATGATTTATCTTGTGATGGAAGGGAAAGACACGGGAGGAAGTAATCAAAGTGATACTCCACCCTATTTACGCCAGTAGGATAGCAATCACGATAATGATCCTAACAGTCATGGTTATGCTAATGGCGCTAGCAATCATGCAAATACATAACTTGATTCCAGCAGTACTCTTATGCCGAACTATTATTATGCCGGCATCCGTGGCTTACTCATAATAGCACGATGTTTACCAATAGCAGTCAGTGTATTTAGTGGGAAATTTCAACAATTTAGTAGTACTATATAGTCTGTCAGCTTTGATTTAGGGACTACGCCCCTTATATTCAGTACACACAAATACACACACACACACAAACACACACACTTACACACACATATCAATCCATTCATCTATCCATTATCTATACCCGCTTATCCTGGGTAGGGTCGCAGGGGGTGCTGGAGCCTATCCCAGCATGCATTGGGCGAGAGGCGCAGGAATACACCCTGGAGAGGCCAATCTATCGCACACACACATATATATATATATATATATATACAAGGCGCTCACAATTTCTATTGAGTTGTCTTATGAAACATTTTCTTGGCACGGGGAATTCTCTGTATCTTAAGTAATCATGAATTATCAGTCTGTGGTATTATTTCTCCCAATGCTATCGAGCGGTAATTCTATATTTATCCACACATCTCCACACCTTTGTGGCTTCACTTTCTGTTGGTGGGGGGTGGGGGGTGGGGTGGCAAAGACGGACGTCTGAGGAGGCTGTCAGAGCTGCGATAACATTCGCCCACTCCGTCTGCGTGTTGCTGCTCTCTCCCACGATGCTTTGCAGGGCATCGTAAAGAGCACTGCAGTTAAAACGGGGAGGGGTGGGAGGTGGAGGGGGATCGGTGAGGGAGGGGCATCACGGGCATCTTCATTGGCGGAGTTTCCGTGCTTTGATGTGCTCCTTATTCCTCGATGCACGTGTGATATGGGTCACGGGGGCAGTGGAGCATCTTCTCACGGTCCTGTGGCTGTCCAGGGCCCCCGTTCCTCCTCCGGTTATCCCAAGCATGCCATTTCCAGGAGATCCAGCTCTTATGGGTATTTCACAACTCAGGCTCACTCTACCAGGGTTGTGGACGTCCAAACATTTCTCTGCGTCTCCACCCCCGTGAAAGAAAGAATAAACTAAGGCAGAAGAACAGGAAGTTCTCTCAAAAAAAGGAAAGCAGAAAAAAACGTAAACAGAATTTGATCTGTTTTTATTTTAGCTTTTTAAAAAATTTGCCAGTCAAATGCTCCCCCCCAACTACAACCCAAAACATTTTATGTTTTATTGGTAAATTGTAATCCAGTTTATGCAACCTTTAAGTCTGGGTTTATTTTGTAAGCAAAATTATTTTCACTAAATAAATAAAGCAGCAATTTCCTCAGTGTAATCAGTCCAGAAAGCATCTGTATGATTACACTGAACCAATAATGTGGATATGAAGCCCGAGCCGGAAGACACAGGTCAACTCAAAATATTCCTTAATTTATGGTAAACAGATAAAAAGAGTAAAAACCTTTACTGCACTGTGTGTGTGTGTGTGTGGTGGGGAGGCTGCAGTGTGTGTGTGTGTGTGCATGCGTGTGGCTTGTGTGAGTATATGTATGTGTGAGTGTCTGTGTGTGTGGGTGTGTTTGTTTGTCTGTTTGGCTTGTGTGAGTGTGTGTGTGTGTGTATGTGTATGTGTGTGTGAGAGAGAGAGAGTGTGTGTGCGTATGCGTGTGCATGTGTGAGTGTGTGTGTGTATGTGTGCATATGAGTGTGTGTGTGGCTTGTGTGAGTATGTGTATATGTGAGTGTGTGTGTGTGTGTTCTGGAGCAGGAGATTCCCTCATAGCTGCCTCCCTCCCAGACCATCAGCATGCAGACAGGCAGCAGTGTGGACACCTGGGACTTCCCTAGCGAAGCCGGCTAGCAAAGCTACGGCCCTCGTCGTAGCACTGGGAGCGGCACGTTGCATTAACTTACTTTAACTTCTCATGTATCCTCTGTAGTCATTCTGAGTGTGTCTCTAATGCATTCATGCCTTCCCTTCAGCTCTGCTTAAGGTCACACGCACATTTGCATTCAATGGTGCCGGGCAGAAGAGAGCTTATTTGTGTGTATGTGTGTGTGTGTGTGTCTGTTGTTGCTTTACCTGCCAGGCCTTTGTACTGCGTACTGCATTTAATTAATTATGGAGAGGCTGGGAATGTGGCCGAGTTCTCCTTATGGATTTCGCAAACCAGCGGTGGGTTGGATCAATCAGCAGGAAGATCAGTGAGGACCGGGGAGGCGGAAATTATATAATATGACACATAAATGTGGAGCAGGCAATACTGATTATTTAAAAAAAAATTTTACTTAACTTGGGGCTTTCAAAGAATTGCACCTGCCGTACCTCATGCTGGGATAACATTATTGTAATTAGGAAAAGAGACAGTCATGTAAAAAGATTATGCAAATTACACTAGAATTGCATACTTACTAGTTTCATTTAAATTTTATTTTTTAAAGATGTTTATTATTCCATAACGCCGAGATATTGCTTTCAGAAGGAAAAAAAAAGCAAAAGCTGTCATTGTTGTCTGCTGTGCAATTCCTTTTTTCAAACAAAACAGGGTCTTCTCCTGTCAAACTCGCATAAAACAGGGCCTTCTTCTGTCAAACTCTCACAAAACAGGGCCTTCTCCTGTCAAACTCGCACAAAACAAGGCCTTCTCCCGTCAGACTCGCACAAAACAGGGCCTTCTCCTGTCAAACTCGCACAAAACAGGGCCTTCTCCTGTCAAACTCGCACAAAACAGGGCCTTCTCCTGTCAAACTCGCACAAAACAGGGCCTTCTCCTGTCAGACTCGCACAAAACAGGGCCTACTCCTGTCAAACTCGCACAAAACAGGGCCTTCTCCTGTCAGACTCGCACAAAACAGGGCCTTCTCCTGTCAAACTCGCACAAAACAGGGCCTTCTCCTGTCAAACTCACACAAAACAGGGCCTTCTCCTGTCAAACTCGCACAAAACAGGGCCTTCTCCTGCCAAACTCGCACAAAACAGGGCCTTCTCCTGTCAAACTCGCACAAAACAGAGCCTTCTCCTGTCAGACCCGCACAAAACAGGGCCTTCTCCTGTCAGACTCGCACAAAACAGGGCCTTCTCCTGTCAGACTCGCACAAAACAGGGCCTTCTCCTGTCAGACTCGCACAAAACAGGGCCTTCTCCCGTCAAACTCGCAGGTGGGCACACCGTGTTGGTTAGGAATGACACACGTGAACTGCCCGATTTATGCCTGATCTTTTCTTAAGTAATGAAATATGGTTGCGAAGTCCATCGCAGAAATTGACTCCACTGAGCCTGCAAAGAAAAAAACCGCCTCCTCGTTATGGCTAATTTCGGTTTCGAAGCTAAAAAAAAAAAAAACCCCAAAAAACAGTGCGGTATGTAGATGTGGTGGCTGATTTCCCCTGGGTGAGGCGGGGTTAAGCTTCAATGGCTTATTTGGATTTCTTTATTATCCTTTAAGTCGCAATTAACTGGAATTAAATGGCCTGTGATAATTGTGCGTCGGAGAAGCTTCTCGATTTGGAAATATTTTTAAACGGTGGCATTTAACTCAAGGACTCTCTCTCCCTCCGCACGGCGTCAGACCGTAAGCACGCGGGGAGCTCACGGACCGAGACGCACAGACCTGGGGATAACGACTTCAAGCGGCTCATCGAGTCAAGCACACGCACGCCGCTCCACAACTCAAAGAAGATCGACGTCAATTTAAGGCTGTCCTTCAAATTTTTATTAGATAATTGGGGGAAAGATATATCTCTGGGGTTCATCGTTTTTGTCAAGTTGCATTAAGAGGATTAGGAAAACGATACTGAAGAAAGCGTAAAGTGTACGGGATTTGGATTTGTAATGCCCTCGGATCTGAGAGACTTAATGTGCACCATAAATGTGAAAAATTAGTATGGCCCAATCTCCACTGCTGTCCATATATAAATGGTGCAACTTAGAACTTTGATTTTAGACAAAGCAACAAAATGTGCATATCAATTACATCTGCTGTACTCTGCTTAGTAATGCCACTTAAAAAATAATTCAAAGTAATTAGCCCTTGCAGCTACTGTGAGATGACCAACAGTGAAATTCACTCTGTTTTCAACAGCTCCCCCTGCAAATTTTAATGAGTTCAGTTTAACCCATAGAAAAGTATGTTTTTTGGAATGTTTTTTTTTTTTCAAAATTCTAAGTCATAGTTCCAAAACTCCATTGCATTGAACTACCTGTTGTGATTGTTACATCCGCATTAGAATGCTCAGTCAAGAATGTTCTAATCAAAAATTTCTGATATTACACCTTAAAGGGTTAAATAATATATTCTAGCTAATACAATGAGACATTTTCACATTTCTCTAATGAATCTACTTTGTCTGCCAAATGATGTGCTCCTGAAAGCTTTTGTAATGTATTCTCAAGGACACTCGATAGACGGGCAGTGCATTTGTCCAAAATATTATTCATTCTAAACACAGATTTTCTATATTGTTAGAGGGATCAATTTAATCAGATCCAAGGTGATAACCGAAATGGACCAATAGTTTACAGTAAAGTTTACAGTAGATACTGTCTCATCACTGAAGAAATGAACTAGGTCAGGAAAAAAATCTTGGATGGTTACATTGATTAAAAAATAAAAAATAAAAAATTGAAAATTAAATAATAAACAAACAAACAACAAAAAAAGTTAAAATTATACTCTCAAGAAATAGCACACAAAATAAAGAATATAAGGATACATTGTGTAAATAGTGGCTCAATACTGTCTCAAGCCATCAAAATCATGACTATTTAAGAAGGCAGAATAGCAGGAGAGATCATTTACAGCTTCACAGTTTCATGAATACTCAACCCTCAGAACGCAGTCCGCTCGACACCATATACAGAAAAAAAACAGGACCTGACCTCTGGAGGGTTCTGTTTTATCGTAAGTAAATAGGGCTGGCACCACCGCCACCATCGTCATCATCATCACCATCCTCATCATCATCTTCTTCTTCTTTTCTTCACCAGCTAGCATGAAACTTCAGAAAAATCTTCATACTACCAGTTGCAATATTTCCTATTTTAAATTCACACATTTTTAACAACACAGCGCATAGGCATCTGTGAGTGCAGAGCAAATCCGGCCAAGTCCCAGGCTCTGCCTGCACCTGCGGCAGTTCCCCTGTAGCAGTACCAAGGTGAGAGACCTGCAGAGACCCTGTCGGGAGTCAGGACAGGGGACAGGGGTCCAGGGTGAGAAACGGAGGTGGGGGGGGGGGGGGGGGCATGGGGAACAGAGAGAACACTCGCAGGAAAATGGGAGAAAGAGGAAAGGAAGCAGGAGGGTCATGAGAAGAAATGCTGAGAGAGAAAGAGAGAGAGAGAGAGGTAGAGTGATCTGCCTACCCATTATAAAGTGAGGTTAAAAGCTGAAGCAAACACTTGCCTCCTGCTTTATACATTTTTTTCCGGTTTTAATGGAGCTGCTCTGCTGATCCCTGACCCGCGTGTATCAGAGAATCCTCAATTACGGAACTGAGATGCGGGCAGAGAGTGGGAAGGGCCAAAGTGCACAGTGCTCACTGAGGCTGGTGGCGTGTGCGTGTGTGTGCGTGCGTGTGGGAGGGGGGTGCATGTGTGTGTGTGTGCGTGTGTGTGGAGGGGGGCGCATGTGTGTGTGCATGTGTGTGTGTGTGGGTAATTGTGTGTGTGTGTGGGTGTGTGTGCATGTGTGTGGGTGTGCGTGTCTATGCGTATGGGTGCGTGAGCATGTGTGAGTTTGTGTGTGTTTGCATTCATGTTTGTGTGTGGGTGCGTGTGTGCGTGTGTATGTGTGTGGGTGGGGGAGGGCACAGGAGCAGGAGAAATCTTTGAGAGGGAGCAGGTGTAGTGTGTGTGTGTGTGTGTGTGTGTGTGTGTGTTATGCGCTGGTGGAGGGAAGGCAGCTGTTTCACATCTCCTACCCGCAGTCAGGAAGCACTGCAGAAATAATTGTTCCTAAGGGCTGTCCGTACATACGGCGCTCCAAGTAATTACTGCGGACTGGGCCCAGAACAATTTTTTACACTATGCTCAGGGAGCAATCAAATAGCAGGCCTTCCCATCCATTGCTATTCACGATAGTGCCTTAACATGCCTGCAACTTTATTATGCCGCCGAATTAATTATTCACGAACAGAACG
The DNA here is from genome assembly GCF_018555375.3 of Anguilla rostrata. Lineage (NCBI taxonomy): Eukaryota > Metazoa > Chordata > Actinopteri > Anguilliformes > Anguillidae > Anguilla > Anguilla rostrata. The sequence continues at coordinate 7,151,203 of NC_057933.1, read as the reverse complement.
GGAATTTGAACACGCCAGACAGCTCCCGTTTAAGGGCCGCACAAACGGGCGTTTGGCCGCCGCCGTTTCCCCCGACCCGTCATTGGACGTGTCATTTCTGATTCCCTTCACAAAATGGCCGCTCAGACTCACGCACGTTCCCACCCGCTGTACGTTGCTCGCCCTCGGGAAAACCCGAGAGGCAGATCTCTGATCTTTCTCACGGCACTAAAGCGGACACGGCTCCCGTTACCTCCATTACCCGCCGCGGGCCCCGCCGAACCACTCCGTCTAATTGAAAGGGAAAAGGGGTTTAAGGCGAGCTAAATAAACATTGGACTGCGGGCCTTGGGGGAGGGAGGCGGGTGAGATCCTTTCTTTGAACGGGTGGCATTTCCTGCAGTTCTTAATCCCCCTCTTAAAAGGTGTGAGGTCACAAATGTGTTATTAGAATGTTCTTGACTGAACATTCTAATGCAGGCGTAACAATCAACACTGGTAACTGGAAGCGATGGAGCTCCAGAATACTGACTTGGAATTTGAATAAAATCACATTCCAGAAAACCCACTCTTCAAAGGGTTAAGAGCAGCAAGGAACCCACCCTCCTCTAGCCTGCTGATTCAAACGGAATACAGTAGGTGATCGAATTTTTGAGTACTGCTGTGACTGTGTTCAGTTTCACTCTAGATTGGTACTCAACTGTTCTGATTGCCGTGAAATTGTGTGAAAATGGCCAAAGCAAATAATTGACAGGGGACAATCATATACTATATTGTTATGCTTGTTATACATTTTTTACATTGAGCAATTTTAGCATACCAACTGATTTCAGTGTATGGAGAACTAACAAAAATTCCCTCATATTTTCATTGGAGGATGATAAAATATTCAAACAACTGCATGTGTGATCACTTCACAATACAGTGTACTGTTGCATTTTGATTGAACAAAAGACCTTTAATTGCATGTCATGTTATTACAAAACCCCCTTTCAACCCAGAGGAAAAGGGATTTAACCAAGCTAATCACCTTGCTCTATTGTGTTCTATTTTCACCTCAGTAGTCCTCCTGACAAATCATGTGGATAATAAGCTACATGCTAAATCACTGCAGTCTCAATGGTGGCGGGGTGGGGTGGGGTGGGGGGTGGGGGATTTGGGGGGGATTTACGATCTCACAGTGTGTCCTCTTTGTGTGAGATCAATGCGGTCACCCTATTGATTAACCAGTCGTAATTACTCCTCACTCCTGCTAATATTCAGATTTATGGTTGCCATATGGATGCGCGTATTCCCGCAGTCACACGCATTTGTCACGTTGCGTCTGCACACAGGACAGGACGAGAGGAGGTGCCCCGCAGGAGGTGATTTCACCTGAATGGATGGCTGGGCTCGCTCTCCTTCACAGTTTTTTTTTTTTGTTTAACAGTTGATTTTTCTCAAAACTGAGTTCACTTTTTTTTTTACAAAAGCTCTTCACACAGTTCACTGCACCAACATTGCAGCCAGGCACAACAGTTAATTTCACACCCAAAATGCACCGAAAACTGCTAAAACGTTGCATACATCAAAATCAAATCGTTCTACCAAAACATCTGTGCTAGTGTTCTCTCAACAAGAACATTTTGTCACTCATAGAGGAATGACCTAAAAAAAACGCTAACAACATGGAGCAGCACTAGTTTTATCTCAACAAGAACACTTTGTCACTCATAACACAATGACCTACAAAAACACTGACAGCAGGCAGCATTATGATAGATGCATCTTTTTATGTCAGACTGTGTAGTAGTGTAGTAGTAAGTCATTTAGTGCTCTCTAGTTTTCCTTTTGAATAAATATTTTTCTTTTGTTATTGTCGATAGTATAAGAAATGTATAGATTTTATGTCTAATATGCAGTACTATCAGATGCCCTTGCAGAATGCAGAATTGCAAACTGTTGGTTTGTGGGAAAATTCTCACAATAGATGCCACTGCTGACTTAAATTTAGAGTTTTGAGCTTAAATTTAACAGTTATGAAAAAAGTATGAGAATTGTTTTTTTTGCAAAATGGCCTGCAGATGTTGTTGAGTTTTATTGAGAAAGCAATTCACAAATTTTGAAAGCTGTGGTCATTGACAGCATTTTGTGTCAAAACAATGAAAGGAAAATCTTTCACAGTTTGGACCACGTAGGCTAACTGTTATGCTAACTGTGTGAAGACTTGAAAAATGACACCCAAAACAACAACAAACCCAAATAAACAACCATGCATACACATTTATATTGCCCAAAATGCCTTATTTTTCATACCTAACAGAACAGCGGGGCAGCAGAAATGGTCTTCCATGTTTCTCACACGACTGAGAATCATTGAGATCGGTCCTTATTATACAGCAGTAAATGTCACTATATCAGTGATGCTGCCGTCATTTCCTCCCACTCTCCCTCAGCAGACTTCACCGACGGTGGCAAATACGCACCCGACCCACTGAAGTTTACACACCGACGGCAGTAATTAAGAGGTCGTTCAGATGCACTTAACAGCATTGACAGCGTTTTTCAGGTTAATCTCGAACAGCTCACCTGTCATTTCCCCGTTTTAATTTCCGTTTGACGAATAAATTGAACGAGCAAGAACATGAGCATATATGACCTTGTTCTTTGAAGGGTAAATAGAGTCGAGTGTGTCTAGGGTGAAAAAAAAACACCGACACAAAGAAGCTGTTTTGAAATCATTAATAATAAAATAAAAAAACACAGACTGGCTCGGTGTCATTTGATGTTATCTTTCCCCAGACGAGGTGGGCGATAATGGTTGGTGTAGCATCACAGGGACAGACTCTCCGCTGTTTTGTTTTCATGAAGGTGTTGTTTTGTTTTTTTTGGACAGAGGCGAGTCCTCCCTAATGTGATTTAGATGAGCTTCCCAGACAGGTCTTTTGGGACGGGGGCTCCTCATCGTCCCGGCGCTGGTCTTTCTCATTATTCTCCCTCTGGGGCACAACCTGCACCCCCCCCCGCCACCCCCCCAAAAAAAGGTGATATTCGGTGACAACCGAGAGGGGAGGCGAGGGTAGGTCATTTCAGGGGACCTGGCAAGAAGTGCATGTTTGTGTTCTTTTTGTGTGTGTGTATATATGTGTATGTGTGCTGCTGTGTGTTTTTATGCATGTGTATTAATTTGAATGTTTTTTTGAGTGTTTATCTGTGTTTCTACGGGTGGACTGAGAACACTTTGAGAACTCACTTCTCTTTTGTAGTGATGGGCTGGGGAGTCATAGTGGATAGAAAGTTCAAGGGATTTTTTTTGTATCTGAGTGTGTGTGTGTGTGTGTGAGAGAGTGTGTTAAGTGTGTGTGTGTGTGTGTTTGTGTGCGTGTGTTTATTTGTTGTCTGTTGTGTAAAGCATTTCCATTGTGTAAAACTCCATTTAGCCCCTGCCAGTCCCCCCAATGATTTTACCGGGGCGCTGAGCTGATGGCAGGGGGGAGGTCAGCTCCCCCGCCCAGGTAATTAGAAGCTGAGCCGTCCCGTGTGAGCGTGTACCCCCCCCCACCCAACCCGCCTCGGAGCGACAGACCATTCCTCTTCCCTCTTTAGCATTCCTGAAAAGGAGGAGTGAGCCAGGCCCGTCGGCCGCCAGTCTGTCTTCATTAGCCCCGGCTGTCGCGCATGAAGGAGAGCGTGCATCCGCGGAGGGGGCCCCCGAACCGTCCCCGCTGCAAACGGCTGACACCCTGACACACCCCCTTAAAAATGATGAGGGGGGCTGGGGGGGGGGGTTAAGTATCAACACAGTACCAGAGAGCGAATAAGGGAGAGAGAGAGAGCGCCAGAGAGAGGCAGAGAGAGAAACAGAGACAGTGAGAGAGAGAGGCAGAAGGACATAGGGGAGAGGGAGAGAGAGAGAGAGAGTGAGAGAGAGAGGCAAAAGGACATGGGGGGGAGAGAGAAGAGAGAGAGAGAGAGAGGCAGAAGGACATGGGGGGAGAGAGAGAGAGAGAGAGGCAGAAGGACATAGGGGGAGAGAGAGAGAGAGTGAGAGAAAGAGGCAGAAGGACATGGGGGGGAGAGAGAGAGAGGCAGAGAGAGAGACAGAGAGAGAGATTTGCTTGCAATATGAGTGGCCTTTTACTTTATTTTGAAGGCTCAGATTTTTGGGCCCCAGTGGCTGTTCTTCCAACCTCTCTTCGAGGACCTCTCAAGTTTGGGTTCCACTTCAAGCTCTTAATTATCACTTCAAACTAATTGCTTTATTTTATTAAGAAAGCTCTCTAATGAATCGCCCTGGTAATGAGAGAATTAAAGCGGAAACGCTATTGGGTCTTTCGGACAAGGGACACTAGGCACCTCCGGAGTGTGCTTTTTGGACTTTTTAAGAGCTTCTCAGATATAATAATGTTCAGTCTGGCCCCAGAGATGAAGGGTCCAGTCTGTCTTTGAGAGTTTTGCCCCCATAGAAACTTCTAGAGTGGAATATGGTCCAGGACGTGGACACTGGTAGCCAGGGGGATACCCGTGGCTTCAGGATGACCCGCTATCCCGCTGAAGCACACCTCCACCTGGTTACCATCGGCCCTCCGTGCCTCCAGAGCTCTCCGGGGCGGGGCCTGAGTTATGAACCGTTTCCCGAAAAGGGCTGTTCACACAACAGCAGGCGTCCGAGGGACCGCTTATTTCTCACCGTCGTCGAATTTAAATCCGTTACGTTTCAGCTCGATTAGATTTTCTCCGTCAGTCGGGCGATAAAATGAGAACGTTTCCCATGAACCTCGGCGGCGCCGCGATAGCGCCTCCCCTTCACCTCTGCAGGAGGCCGCTCATCTTTTTTTTGGGGGGTGGTGGGATTTATGGAGAGTTTAAATGCGGGACGTCTGCTCATGAGGTACGGGCCGTTCCCCGCACAGCCAGATTTATTTATGCGTGAGCCGATGTTAGTATGCCCGCCGATCTTCTCCCCTCCCTTCGCCATGGAGACCTGTTACGGGGGGGGGGGAGGGGGGGGGGAGCGGAGGGAAAATTACATATTCTGACTGAGTTGGAGAGGACAGTGTTTGACAGTAATGAAATGAGTGCCTCGTCCAAATGAACAAATAGCCAGAATCTCCAGGGAGCACCTCGCCCCACGCAAACTCAACTCTCTCTCTTTTTTAGTTATGGATCACACGCCACGGACCTGTCTGTCAAGTGGGAACTCTCGACTGGACCCAAGTCAATAGCAACACCGCGGTTTCACTCGTGAGCGAACAGAGGGCAAGGTAAAGGCAAGGCATTAATTACAGTTCAGAACTTGTCGTGGATTCAAATTCTGATTCTGAGGCTCCTGTTGCACTCCTGGAAGGGCCTAATCTATTTATTTAGCATTTGTCAAAAAGGGTGGGTGAACTGGGAACACTTTGAGAATTCACTTCTCTTTTGCAGTGATGGGGCAGGGGAATCATAGTGGATAGAGAGTTCAAGGGATTTTTTTTTTTGTATCTGAGTGGGTGTGTGTGTGTTTGTGTGTGTGTGTGTGAGAGAATATGTTAAGTGTGTGTGTATGTGTGTGTGTGTCTGTGTGTGCATGTGTGTGTGTGTTTGGCGGGCGGGGGGGGGGGGGAGGGGGGTGGATGTTAGGTGGGCAGATACAAGTTGCCATGACAAACATAACTTAATGCTGTGTAAATATTAAACTGCACATTATACCATGTAGGCTTCGTGCTGATTGAAGGATGCTTCTGAAAATGATGAAGTAATGAAACATGATGTGATCTGTGCCTCCTGATATCACGGTATCTCTGACAGACCGCATTTTAATGTGGTATCTGAGGCACAGGAGGTCCAGGCAGAGGGCCCCGCACGCTGCACTCAGGCACTGGGTTTTTATTTGGTTCAGCAGGCGAAGTGGCTCCCGCTAGCACTCCTACACATCTCCCAGAAACCATTAATTTTTTTCCCCTGGTGGTCTCCCAACCAAGTAGTACCCAAGCGCAACCCAAATTAGCTCCGGCAGTTTGACACGGGAAAGCTACAGGGTGGCATGTCCACCGGCAAATTAGCATAAACTTTTCCACTCCGCCTCTTCCGCTGCTGCTGCTGCTAAAAAAAACCCCCCCAGGACAGCCAGGTCATAACCTGCATATCAACCCATCGCCACAAGGGGGCATGGCGTTCTTCAATGCTCACTGAACTAACGCGGGAGAGTTACAGTAGATGCCAGCTACACTTCATATAGATGTGCCAGCCCAGTGTTCTTTTTAGCAATGAATCATGTTTTTTTTGTGTAGGTCACCCTTACGGACATCAGGAAGCAAGCATCAAACAATATGCTAATTGAGGTGTATTGAGGGAAAAAAAAATGTTTGGGACTGTGATGTAATGTGCAATAAATCTATTATATACACATTCTTAACAAAACAGAAAACAATATATACTTTATTGCTCAATTTATATTGCTACCTAAATGCTGATTATTAATTTTCTGCCCAGCCAACTGAATTATGATATTAAATACCCATAATGTTAAGTAGTAAAACCTCAAAAAGTATCAGCAAATATGTAGCCTTTTGTGTAAAAGTATCTTTTGTTTATGTTTTTTTTTTGTTTTTTTTGTTTCTAACCTCCTGTCGTGCAACCAGGTGAGTCAGCTGCTACATGCTAATCCTAACCATCCTGTTTTTGCACAAATGTCATTTTCCATTTTTCCATTTCATTGGCAGGTTGAGTACCGGTGTCTGAAGAAAAGCATGTAAAATTCTGAAATCGGGCAAGGCCTGTCATGAAGGAATATACTGGCTCGCATGCCTGAGTGAGCTAAACACAATCATGGAGGTGTCAACAGAAATAATGAACTAGATTAACACCAATAAATATGACACGAGAACAAATGCTGTAATAAACTATGAACACTGTGTATGCACGTGTACTTCACAATTCAGAATTATGTTAAAGAATAAGATTGCGTTAAAGTGTGTGTTTTGTTAAACAGCAGCGAAAAAAATGATTGAACTTGAATTATTTAATTTAAATGATTTAACTGCATGACAAAACTGTTCATATAGTTCATAAAAAAACCTCCTCTTTACTACATAAAACATAAATGCAATTTCTTCAGCTTTAGCTACTGCTGATTGTACTCGACAGTAATGGCATTATGGAGGTGTGGCCAGGGATGTCATATGGGAAGGAGGGGGGGGGGGGGCTGGGAGTGGGTGATGGTAGGATGATTCCAAGGGCCCTGACTGACAGGGGTCCTCAAAAATACTGTACTGTAATTGTGCAGGGATGGGTTGGCTTGAGGTGGTGGGGCCCATTATGAGTTCTTTTCATGAGGCTCAAATTCCCTGACAGCGCCCCCTGGCTGTGGCCGTGGAAGCGGTTGCGTGACTGTCAATCACTGGACTGCTGCTTTGAAAGGAGGCGTGGCAGGAGGTAGATGCGCTCCCCTGGCCTGGGGTCTCCTGACATTAAAAAGAGCTCACTACTCAGGGGACTCAGGGTGAAATGGCCAGTTTGTTCTGAACACCAGCCCTACAGGAGGAGCCTGGACAGACTGTGTGTGTGTGTGTGTGTGTGTGTGTGTGTGTGTGTGTGTGTGTGTGTGTGTATATGTGGGTATGTGCATGTGTGTGAGTGTGTGTGTGTGTGTCTGTGTGTGCATGTGTGCGAGTGTGAGTGTGTGTATATGTGGGTATGTGCATGTGTGTGAGTGTGTGTGTGTGTGTGGGCATGTGCATGAGTGTGTGTGTGTGTGCGAGTGAGTGCATGCGCTTATGTGTGTATGTGTGCGTGTGGATATGTGCGTGTGTGTGTTCATTCTCTCACAGAAGCAGAAATAGTGGGGGATTTTTTTAGAAGCTTCATTTTGATATCCTTCGTCTTTGTACTCCCCATTCTCTCTCAAGACAAAGAAACGAATGACAAAACGATAGACAAAATGATAGAAAAATTGTGAATACCCGCTGTTGCTGGTAAGAGAGGATAAAGACAAAGATGCCTGGCGACCAGTGTAAAATCTGTAACATCGCTCCTATCCACTCGCTATTTTCAACACGTGACAAGAGAAAACGAATTGCGAGTAAAATTGCCCGATGCAAAACATGAGAATAAAAAATTTAAAACCTCGTTTGCTGAGTTATAAGGAGTGTCACACTTCTCAAAATCGAATCAGACACCATCGTAAAGCAATGCAAAGTCCTCATCTGTGTCCAAACGGCATTATATAAAGCGCTCCCCCCCCTTGACTCACAAAATATATAAATGGGGAGGAGTATGTAGCTGTTAAAATTTATCACTGGTGTGACAGGATTTGATGAAAACAGCGAGTTACATTACAGCAAAATCACTCCTTCACAGACCATTAAAACGCTTCCCTTCTGGGTCATAACGATGTGCAGTTTCATTGAATTTGGGTTCGCCTCCACTGGGGTCCCACTGAGGTGCTTCAGAAAATAAAGGGGGGGCGATGCGTAGGGGAGGGAGGTGTGGGAGAGCAGTATAAGTAAATATTACTCAAACGGACTCTCTCCCGAAATGATGACGACCTTGTGCCAGTTTCCGTTTTCTTTCAATCCCAGATATACCCACAATCCTCTCAGACAACAGGAACAAATAAAATAAAATACACACACATATATAAATTAGGGATGGTGTCGAATACAAGTACCATATTTGTCAACACTCAAATAAGGTATATATAGTGTACACGTATGTGTGTGTGTTTGTTGTACGCATTCACATCTTGCAGGTTTCTAACATTAACCTGGGAAAAGGAAACAGTAAAACCGAACGGCTCCTCCAGGAAAGCTCACCGACACGAGAAACACACACGTACAGTACAGTCCCTGGAAAAATGGTTTCAGTGACGTAAGAGCAGCTCACCCTCACGCCACGCCGGCGCACACTGCGCTCCCAAATGGCACTGCGTCGCACACGGCGCCATCTCAAACTAAAACTGCGCTGACCACGCAGCGGGTCGTCGTGCGGGTGAGCTGTGGGCGAATCGAAACAGCTGGCTCAAACCTGGCGCCTTCTCCTCAACGGCAGCGCCGACTGTTGCCATGGCGCCGGAAATGTGAGCGTTCCGAGTTCCCAAGGTCAGTTAAAGGGCCGTGATTCTGGACCGCTGTTAGAATTTCGGTGGGTGGGGGGGAAGGGGCGCCTTTGCTGTGGAGTTCAGCTCTTGAAAACCCCCACCCGCCCTGGACCACCCTGGAGCAAGCTTCCCTCGCTCTCGCACGGGCCACCTCCATCTCCGTGAGTGTTTACGTGTGCAGTAGTGGCTAAACGATGTCAGAACCACCGCTGATCGTGTCTTGTGTGCAAGGGCATGCACATACTTTTTTTTTCTTTTGGGGAGGGGGGGGGGGGGTGCGGAGCATACACTCAAAATAAAAAGGGCGCCTGTGGTAAGCTGGAGTGTATAAAATCCCTGCCGCCACAAGGGCATGCTTGCTGTCTCCTGGCTGGGGGCACATGCTTCAGTGCACGTTGGTGTCTATCTGTGCACGTGCCAGCATGTGTCCTCCACTCTTTCTCTTTCTCCATTAACCACCAACAGGAGGCAAACAGACCTGAACGGTGGCCATCAGACTTATATTAAGTGTCCGAACATACGAGCACAGGTATCACAACGCACATTGTCTTCCCCATTGGAACACAATCGCAGGCAGTGCACGGCATGGCAATGCATGTACCGCAGATCCATTTCATTTTCCGTAAAACTTAAAATAGAGACGGCAATTAGCGCAACACAAAAAGGTAAGAATTTCTCATTTGACCTTTTAACCAGGTAGCTCGACTGACAACACAGCGATTTTACAGTGAAGGCCAAAGGACAGTCAGTGGGTAAGGAATGCAAGGGGCTGTGTAGCCATTCCCATGCAGACAGTGCCAGACTGCCAGAATCAGAGCCAGGTTTTTGTGGGAATTCGGCCAACACTCCAGGTTTTAACACCGCTACTTTTTTTTCTTCTTCCAAAAAGCATCATTGGATTTTTAATGACCGCGGTGAGTCATGACCTTGGTTTAACATCTCCGCAGAAGGACGGGAGAACGAAACTAGAGGAAGAAAGATACTGTGCAGTTATCACTTTCGCTCGCGAAATGAGCATTTGTACGTATCCAACAATAATCGCCAATTAGCACCATTTCTGCCAATTTTTTTTTTTTTTGCGTGTTAACAAATTGGAAATGTGTTGCTTAAGGGCTTTAGGGATTCCCGAAATAACAGTGTTGAGCATTCATCAGATCGTTGAAGAGATTTCCAGGTAATTTTCCATGTGGTGCACTGAACCAGTTGGATAAATCCGTCCTTTGAAATCTTGCCCAAAACATATCTGCCAAGACACCCTTCTCTGTGTTGTTTACAAAGCGCTTCTAGCACATTCTCCCTCGGGGGGGGGGGGGGGGGGGGGGGGGGGGGGGGGGGGGGGGGGGGGGGGACGGTGAACATCCCTCTGAGTTCAGATTCACACAATCTGTTCTTCATTCATTAGGAGACACAGAAGATAATCCACAGGGCCCGGGGAATGGCTGCTTTCTTGACGTGGTTTTGATTAAAAACAAGGATGAGCACGGCGCTCTCAAAGCAGCAGAATCAGAAGCGCTGGGCATTTGAATGCTCTGAATGAGGGACTGGCAGGTATTGTGTGAGGGGTGTGCGGTGGCTAGTTTAGCAAGGACACACAATAGAATACAGGCGGATGGATCTGTGTTTGCGCTATGCTCACCTCCATGTGCCATTAGTGACTCTTTTCATGTGAAAAACTAAATGAACCAAGTGGCTTTTAACAGATCCACAAGGCTGACAAAGAAGTGTTTTTTCTTTTTTTTTTTTTCCAATGGGCATTTTTGCTGTAGACTAACCAGCTTATTTGCTATGAGGTGTGTGTGTGTGTGTACATGTGTGATTGTGTGCTCTGTGTGTATGTGCGTGTGCATGTGTACATGAGTGCATGCATGCATGTGTATGTGCGTGTGTGTGCATGTGCACGTGTGCATGAGTGTATGCGTGTGAGTGTGTGTGTGTGTGTGTGTGTGATATTATTTCCTACATCTCGGCTCACATCAGCATTGGCCGGAAATGGTTCGGCACAGAAAGCAGAAACGCTCCTCGCATTCTCCCCAGGAGACACATTATTATAATTATTATTATTATAATTATTATAATTATTATTATTATTATTATTATTATTATTATTATTACACGTGGACAGATGTGCGGTGTGAGAGGGCGCTGCCACGCTGGCGAAGACCTCGGTTCTGCAGCTGAGCAGAGATGACAGTCGAGCCCAGCCAGCGTGCTCCGGGGTCCCGCCCCTCAGACGCAAACACGTGCTGCTGCAGTTCGTGTCTGTCTGTCTGTTTGTCTGTCTGTCTGCCTGTCTGCCAGTCTGTCTGTCTGTCTGTCTGCCTGCCTGTCTGTCTGTCTGTCTGTCTGCCTGCCTGTCTGTCTGTCTGTCTGTCTGTCTGCCTGCCTGCCTGCCTGTCTGTCTGTCTGTCTGTCTGTCTGTCTGTCTGTCTGTCTGTCTGTCTGTCTGCCTGTCTGTCTGTCTGTCTCTGCCACGGGGGTGCCGTGGCTTAGAGGTGGAAACATAAGTGCATCGTTTAGCCGCCGCCGATGAACCCTCCCTGCGAAACGCCCACTCGGTCTCCGGGAAGACTGCAGGCAAGGCCTCCCGGTCCGTCTCTCCCTCATCTGGTTATGAGAAAATTAATGATCCTCGGAAGTTTGTTTGAGGTGTTTTTTTTTCTTCTTTCCCCTCAGTCATTTAACCTTGGCATGGCACAGATGTAGCTACACACTCCCACTGATGGGTGGGGGTGGGGGTGGGGGGGGTGTTGGTGGTGAGAGAGAGAGAGAGAGAGATAGGGAGGGAGGGGATGATTACAAGCATGAGGACGTCTAAATGAGGCTTCCCTTTTTTATTCCACACTATTTCTGCCTTCATTAGAGAACCAGGACATGCAAACAAACATACATGCACACACTCACACACGCACACACACACACATATACACACACACACAAGCACGCACGCACACACACACACACGCACGCACACACATACGTACACTCACACACGCACACACACACACACACACACACACGCACGCACACACACAAATACATAAATAACATAAATATAACAGAGTGATTTGAGATAAATGCTGTAATATCCCTGCGTCCGCTGGCCACTGATGTGTTTACAGTTGACTGATGCCCTCTAAACAGCGGTGTGGCAGCATTACCCTCAATACTGCACCAGGCAAATCTGCTCTAATGCAATTTTGGACATTGCTTTTTGATAACGTGTGTTTAGGCGGGCTAATGAGATGTTAACGAACACAGTGCATTATTAGCAATTCACCCGTGTTATCAGAACGGCGTGAGTTGATATTACTAGAAATTCAAAAATGGCCTGCGGTGCAGAAACAGCAGTTAAATAACAACAACAAAATGGAATGTCTGCGCTGCCTTCGAGGGGGGGGGGACACAAACAGGAAGCAGAGGAAATCAAATTTATTATAATAATAATTTTTTTTTTTTCACTCAGTGATTGGGAAAAAAAAGCGGCCCGGTGTTTGTGTGGTGCACACTGTCACCATCAGTACAGCACCGAGACCGTAGAAACCCCGCGGGGATGGCGAATCGCGGTCGATTCACACACCGGCACTGTCGGTGATTCATAAGTGGCAGTGAATCACCATCACGGTGAGCATCAATAGGCGGCTTCAGTAAGCTGTCTCGTGCCGGGGAGACCGGCGGTGGACATCCTTCACACGTGAATGGGGGGGAAAGAGACCTCACGGTGACATTGATTTGACGGGGCCATTACATGTCCCAGTGACGCAGACACACACACACACAGACTAATCTGGGCTGCCCCAGAGATCTACACTGACAGTCAAAATGAAAGGTCCATCTACGGCACCAGGGGGGGGGGCGGAAAAAAAAAGAGAGAATTATTGCGCTTCGTTGTCCTCAAAACTACTCAGCACCCCCATCGCTGGTTCCACTCAGCCATTTGTCTCGTGTATCGCATAGGAAACACTGTCTGTGGTGACTTTCAGGAGCAGACAGCAATCCATCTTGTGCGCTCAGGCCCAAAAATGAATGTAACAAATGCACTTTCAGTTATGTAGGCTAGCTGAAATGTTAGTTATTTAGGGTACCTGAAAACAAGTACACAGCTGAAATGTCAAGAAAATATCACGCCTTAACAGGAAAATTTCAAACACTCTATGAAAGTTACGGTTGAGTAATTTCAGTGGACAAGAGGCATTCCACAAGTACTGGCAGTGCCACAGAACTGGAACTTTTTCCTGTAACTTTTTCAAGTCATTCCACGTTGTTTATATTCTAATACACTAAATAAAAAATAAATAAAAACAAACATCATTTTTTTTATGGAATCCTGAAGAAACTATATTTGTGGGTAACGCTAAATAAACACCAAAATCATCATTTGTTTTCTCAATCATAACTTGATAGATAGCTTATATAGGCCAGTGGAACTGCTGAATAAAAGAAATATCACACACTCGGGGTCATGCTGATGTATTGAACATTAGCACGGGTGCAGCCTTGTGCCTATGATAAAATCACAGCTTACGCATGGTTTTATGCGTACAGATACAGAAGGGGTAGGGGAGTGTGAGAATATATCTTCTATAATTTTGTTACTGGAAACACAAACTGTGTTTGTGAAGAACGTGAAAAATGTTTGAGTTAAAGTGATGAAAAAAAAAGTGAAATGAACGAATTGTTAGAGAGCGCATCTCTCACCTCATCAATATCAACTGGCTGAGATTGGTTTATTCACTTACTGTATAAGGCTTTTTCTTTCCCTGGGAAACAAAATAAAATAAAATAGAATTTTAAAAAATCCAAAGACCGAACTGGCTCAATTAAAAAACAGTTTGTTGGAAACTGGATCAGCAGACAGCCGAACAGATAACAGTATGCTGAAGATAATTAAGGGACCACTTTTAAAGACAGAAGCTCCCAGGGGAAAAAAATATTGCAGCTTTTTATTCTGCAAATTAACACCTGCACACCTGCTCATTTGTGCTTTGAGCTCAGGAAAATAAAGAGCATCTGAGGTGCACAACGATTGTTTACGGAAACTATAATTATTAGAGCTAGCGCACTGATGCTTGAAGTAGCAACGCAAGGTTCGTCCAGGAGCGCAGGCCTTATCCAAAGATTCAGCGCAATCATTACCGACGAATGAAGCAAAACAGCCTTAGAAACCAAATTACAGGACGGCACGGAACACCTTGAGTCATACAATCAAGGACACCATGAGAGAATTTGTTTTTTTGTTAAATTCAGCTTTAAAAGCAAATGAATAATACAATCCGAGTGAAAACCTCACAAACACTCTCCGTCTTTAACAAACCGTTATATATATAAAATGTAATTACTTTCAGGCCCCCTGTCTTTATGTAGAATTCAATCTCACAAATACAGCTGTATTCATCTGTGAGGTACAAGTCTGATAAGTAGTCATTAGCACTGACCAAATGATTGAAATAAATAAACTATAGATGAAAAAAACAGGGTCACAATACAGAAAAACAGAGTGGATGTGTTCTTCTAAGGATCTGTAGTCCAAAGAAATCACAGACAGAAAAAAAAAAACCCCACAATGCCTTTTAACAGACCCAGGATGAGGTAGCAAGCTTGCACTGCTGTGTGAATGATGAGCTGTCCATGGTCCTGCAGGACTGCAGGTCCACTGGGACAGCTAAGGTCCTGAGCGGACAGCGATTCATGTACCAGACATAAGAGCCCTCTCTGTCCTTTTACCCCTAGCAATGCACACACAGATACATGCATACTTGCACATGCTCACACACATCATCACACAGCGCACACACCGGTGCATCACAATGAAACAACACACATCACACAGGCACATCACATACTATGGTTACACGATGCACATAAGACACGCACACGACACAGTGCACATACCCATGCATACACACACACACCACATGCATACTGATGCTCGCTCAGCTGGACACCTACATCCCACTACATACATACACACACACATGCACACAAGGCATATACCATGCCACACACATACACACACAGCACATACATACATACTGCACATGCTCACACACACACATACATACACACACACATGCGCACACACACAGGTGCACATACACACATGCATACACACACACACACACATGCACACACACATGCATACATGCACATGCTTGCATACACGCATGCACACGCACACATACACACACGCACACACACACAATGGGTGGGAGTGACATACATGGATGGGGCATGTCCAGGGTGCCCCTCAGTTCTGTAATGTAAATTCCGAGGTGTAGATTTGTCTCAGGCACCATTTTTTACACCAAGAAACCCCCCCCCCCCCGCACTCCCTGGCTTGGGGCCCTGGGTAGTCAGTTCCTCTATTCCCCCCGACTGTGACTCCCCTGCTGATGGATGCTGTCCCGAGCTCGTTGATATTCACAGGTATGATGGATATTTTACAACACTGACTGACAGGGTGCCTCATCAATGAACGTCAGTTTGAATCAGTATTACAACAGCTCACACCAGGCACTTTACTGTACGACTAAAATAGACCCGAAACCTACGCTTCACACTGCGGATCCGGCCCTGCACCCCACGGCGACTGCAGCTGGACGTCCTGCAGGGACATGGGGGGTGTAAGCCCCCCCCCCCACCCCCGGGCTGAATGGGTGCCCGCTGGAGTCCTGTATCAGCCATGTCAGCCATTCTGCTTTGCAGTGAGGTAAGTGTGGATGTCACATTGGCAGATTACTGAAAGGAAAATAAGTCTCCTCGATGGAGGATACAGACAGGCATGCAAATGTGTGGCCCTCCCGCACAGGGACATACTCCGTGTTAATTCAACTCTAATAGAGGCCAATGGGGATCGCATGTACTCTAACTCTGAGAGTTTAGGGAACACTGGGCGTTGCACTGTGGATTAATTCACAGACCTGTGGTTTCGGTTTGGCATTTCAAATCGGGGTAAGTATTTTTTAAAGTTGCAATAAAATCAAATAAATTCTGTTGAATCAGTGGCGCTATACAGGCGTCTGAAATAAATTGCTCTCATCCGACTTGCTTTCATGTGTCAAAACACGCTGAAAATAAACGAAGACACGTCGATGTAATATTGACACCTCGATGAAATCCCCCCGCGCTTGTTGAACCTGTCGTGCAATTTTCACCTGGGGTATTTGTCACCATTCCCGATTTCAGACAACACATTTAGGGGGAAACAGGCACAATCTGGCAACGCGGTGTCTTTCCTGTTGCAGAGCTTTTACAGGTGCTAATCAACATGTTAGCACGTTTTTCTCGTCGGCTTCTCCTGGCGCTCGTGTTGCGCCCCTTACCTGACTTCAGCCTCGCTGTCTGGAAAACTTTATTTATTGGCTTCTCAAAGGACTTAATTGCGAGCGGTGGGGGAAAAAAAAAAAAAAAAAGAACGATAAACTATCGCGAAACAATTACGGCTGAGTGTGATAAGACAAAGGCGTTCATCAAAGTGAGACCTCAATTAAGCGTCGGTCGCTAGTTTATGGGCGCGGTCGTCATGGCGAACGGCTTTTCCACCGCCCATTACATGTTAATGGGTCAGCTAACTGTTTTACCGCCCCCGGTCCCGGAAGAGTGGAGCTTCCGCTCGAGGAAAATAATCATCAAAGTAAAACCGCGCGCGATAAACGCGTCAGTGCAACCCGGGCCGTCCCCTGGGCTTGTGGACAAATTCCAGCTCTGGGACGTGTGGTGTACAGCATACGACATAGTACAGATGTCCCAGGCTCCGGGTGTCTCAGTCTTTGCTCAGTATTTTGTTTAGACGGACAGGACCTTGTATAAGTCTTATGTTAGGTCATGCAGATATTAAACATATTTTTAGGATCCAAGGATTTCTGCAGTTATTGATGTATTTATTTTATGTATTTATTTGTTTCGCATATTATTATTGTTCTTGTAGTTGCTGTTGTAATACTTATTATACATTTAGTACTTAACGATATTGCGCATAGATTTGCTAGTGTTCTCATGCACTGTTGCTCTGGATAAGAGAATCTACAAAATACAACGTAATGTAGCTAATTTGACTTTAACTGGCAGTGTCATATCTAGGCCTGAGGGAGTACTGATGAATGTATAATGAATTGTTTTACAGAGCATTGAAAAGCCCCATGGAGAATTGCTATTGTGAGGTCATGGCACTGAGACCTTTGACCTTCGCGTCTTCCGTAGCCTTACCACCGTTTCTAGTGCGGCGATATATCTCCGCAATTCCTGTCAGTTGGGACGCTCGACTCGAAATCTTCCAGACAGAAGGAGGGCGGAATTATTACCTGCCGGTCTCCTTGTGCTTCCCGAGACGCCGCACGCGGCCCCGCGGAAGACGTCGGCACGGCAACGACCTGGCCGAATTCCCACGTCCCAACGTATAAAACACAGACCATAAAAATCAAGACGTTTTATTCTAAAATGGGTTCGGAGCATCCAAAGTGAGTAAATCATGCGCTGCTCTGACAGAGACGCCTCGACCCGCGGTTCTCCATCATTGCCAGGCGGTATTTACCTCTACGCAGCGCGGGCCCGGGGAGAGCCAGGCAGCAAACGTGATTAATGTCCTCGAGACAGAGCTATTCCTCTTTCTCCTGTCCAATTGGAGGCTACGGATCTGGAGCTCATATAACCCACAAAGGACATCCTATATTGACAGAGGAGAGGAGGGCGGCGTGTCTCCGCACCCTGTTAGCAGGCTCCTTATAAATCTAACCTTAACTGGCTCGCTTTCAACTTCGCTTTTAAAGGTTGCAGAAATCTTTGTCCATTTCGTGTTCTTTTTTTTTTCTTTTTTTTTTTCCTTCGCTCCCTCTTTTGAACTCGAGGCTGCGCCACCGTCTAAACACTGGTTAACACACATTCCCAACCCCGGGATCGTAAAACATGAAAGCGCCAAAGCCGTACAGGCTACAGAGACCGCAGTTTCTATTTCTCTGCTCTTCGGTCGTAGGCACGAGATGCCCTCTTGTTTTCCCCCTCATGTTAAAATTCTGGGTCGGAAAAGCAAAAGGAAAAGCAAAAAAAAACCCGCTGTCATTCTTTTCGCATAAATAGCCTATCCGCCGGCGCGTGCTCCACAGTGGCTGCGGCAGGTTATACCCACGCAGGGACATAAAGAGGAAGACTGTTCCGCGGGACCGCGTGGGGACGATTCTGAAACACGTCCGCGTCCGCGACGCGGGCGCCAGCGGGGACCCGTCGCTGTGAGGACGAAACGGCCCGCGGCGCTACGGAGACGGCGAATCGGAATACGCGCCGCAACGGGCGAGCCGAAATAACGAGCGAGTTCAATGGGACCCGAGGACGCAAGGGGGGGGGGGTGCGGGGGGGGCGCTTCCGCTCGTTTCGGCGATTGCTGGGATACGGAGCGCTTCACACCCTCACGGCGGGACGCCCGCTCGGCTCCGCGGCTCCGCGCCCTTCGGTCTCCGCTGGCAGCGGCGCACTAAGAGAGAGAGAGACGGGCGCCCGCGTGCGCGTGGAGAGAACGAGACGGGCGCAAACCCGAATGTGAAATTCATCAAAGGAGAAAAAAAAAAAATCCAAATACCGAAAAAAAAGAAATGTTTGTTACTGCCTGCAGGCAACACCCAGAGCGTGATATTCACAATGCCCTGTTTTTTTTTTTAAAGAAAGCACTCCTAAAGACAAATCGCTCCTGATAACCTAATTGGGAAGAAGTTCTGTTCCTCCTCAACACTAAAAAATACAAGCACACTGGCTTTCACCCCCATTATCAATGGGATTTCAAAATAAAACATACACAAGTCAGCGTGTCCATGTGATGTGCCTACATTTTAAACTTTGAAAGACAGCTTCTCAGCCACTATCTCCTATAGTTCAACGCAAAGTCTTTGTCAAAGATGCAGTCTTTGTCCACATGGCATGCTGATGAAACTAATGGGAAAAGTATGACAATGACAGAAACACAAACTAATTATGAACAAATTCACGACAGATGAAAATGAACCAAGCTATATTTGGTCTATAGTACTGCAGCAACTACAGCATGAAACACATTTAGCAAGCGCATGCCTGGGGTTAATATTTCACAATCATATCTCTCTCGCATTGTGTCGTGCGCTGTAACAGACATTATAAAACTGAAAACCCTGAGAGATCTTTCCGGTTTGAAAAAGCGTCTCTAATTGTACGCCAGTCCTGCAGCCGCCCCCCTCAAACCGCCGCGTGCTTCTCCCTCCTCGCTGCGAACGGCCTCGAAGAACATAGCAACGCTAACAATGGATGGCATCGGCATTGCGTTTCTAAAAAAAAAAAAAATTAAAAAAGAAATCTCATAATGATTCACGGAGAAGGTGGGTGACAGCTCACCTCAGATGATCCTTCCTAGTTCTGAGAACCGAACCCCTGTTGTTTTCTGGCAAATGAACGGTGCCTGGTGGTCGGAGGCCCCCTGACTTCCTGTGCGAGGCGCTCCTGTAAATAGACTGTGACATCACCGCCTCAGAACCCGGCGGTATTCAGAAGCTGGCGCCCACCTGTCAGGTCGAGGACGTGTGAAAGTGGGGTGGGCGGGGGTTGGGGGGGGGGGGGGAGGTGTGGGAAGCAAACCATGTCTGGTCAATAAGCAAGTCCAAAGTTCAACTGCCGGAAGACGAGCTGCATTGTCGTCCTGGAGAACAGGCAGTTGTGGAGCGCGCAACAATAGCTTGTGGAGATACTAGAAGCGGCCGATGCTATCTGCGCGTCAGGAATTCAGTTCACTGATACGCACAGCTCAGAGGTCCGACAGCCCGAGGGGCTGTCTTCGGCAAACTCTGAAGCCACCCCCCCTCCCCGCCCTCCCCCCCCAACCCTCCCGCCCCCCCATCTCTCCGATCCGGCACACCGTGACCTGACAAGCGTGCGGTCCACGCGATGCGCTCTCTGCCAATCCGAACCGATGACTATCATCTGCGGCGAAGACGGATGCTATCCGGCGCTCCGTGACAGTGTTTGACATGATGAGACGGTACGAGATAGGGAGACGCTGCGTGGCGATGGCTTCTCCCGCGACCCGCCAAGGAGAGCAGTGCCTCAGCACTAGTTAGTCAGCCGTCACCGACACTGCACACGCGATGTGAAGCGAAGGCATACTTCACATGCCCGGGAAATTCTTTCTCTGGCTGCTCATAAAGAATTAAGTGATGTTCTCAGAAACAACTGATAGTTGTGAGGGGAAAGGTGATTTTTCTCAATTACTTTCGAGCCCCTTGTTATGATACTTGCTAATACATTGCATGGAGGTGAGATTGCGCTGTTTCTGAAGATAGTTATAGCAATTCTGTCTTGTGTACACACACACTCACAGACACAGACATACATACACAAATATGACCGAAATGATCTGGGAACCCCTTGGTCAGGGGCTGTAGTTCATTGTTTGGGGTAGGCCCCTTACTTCCAGGGAAGGCTAATCTTAATGCTATATCATACAATCACATTTTAGACGATTCTGTGCTTCCCGACATTTTTTTTTTCTGAAACGACTGGCAGTTGGGCAGCATCCAACAATCAATTTGTAAATCCAATTCTAAAATGCTCAGTTCTTTAGTTTTTCCCTCTTGTGTTGAGAGAAAGGTGCCTGCCAGGTTTTCATCACCTGGATTCATAAGGACAGGTACTACAAAATGGTTACCCTCTGGAGTAGCACAGAAATGATTTATAACATGACCAGCACAATAGTCATCTCTCAGATTAAAACATGTGTTTGTGCCAAACACTAAGCATGCTTCGAATCTCTATAGACTGCTGCTAGACAGATTGTTTTATTTGATTCCTTTTTAGTGTATTTTTTTATTTATTTTTTGGAGCACAGTTGTCACATTTTGCTGACATCTTGTGCTATAAATAATACATAAATGAACAAAATGAAGCTGACTGGCCTCACCCATCTGGTGTGTTGTGGTACTCTGAATATCACCAGGTTGCTACTATGAGATATGATGAGATCTTCCAGAACTATACATTTGTTATGAATTAATGGACTGGTCCTCATTAATTTAACTTGTTGATCCGTCACTACCAAATCTCACATCAGAAATTCATTTTTGTCTCTTGTAGGGGACAAGAGTCTTTGTTCTTAATCTCAAGAACCACACATATTCTACTACACTGAAACATACACTACAAGGGGCATTCAATAAATTAAAAAGAACAAAAAATATTTTTTGAAAAAATTTTACCCCACCCAAGACACTTGTATTATGTCCCAAAAAAAATTGTAATATTACATCTTTTTTTGCCTGGTCTTAGGAGGATGTAGTAGGAGGGGTTCCAATTGGAGGAGGGGACTCAATCAACCCAACCACTGACGCACCGCATGACTGGTTAAAACATACAGTTCTAGAACCAGTCAAAAACTGTAAGTTACCTTTTCCATAATGGCTTATAAAGTGTTTCTTCTACCGCATGTTTAAATTTGTGCCCTGTTGGCCCTGAGCTGCTGGAAAGCGTTAGTCTTGTCCCCCCTGCATTATTATCAGGATCACCCTGCATGCCTGCCTTCCTTTCTCTCCATTAGCCATAAATAAATTTCACATTCCTTATCTCCGATGGAGCTGTCGGATTAAGGCAGGGCCCAGGTGTCCCCCAGGTAATTTTACAGTGGGCTCAGGTGTCCCCCAGGTAATTTTACAGTGCCCCACCCCCCGCCCACCCCCCCCGCCCCGCCCCAAACCCTCGCCTCGGCACTGCGCTGTAACAGCCTCACAGGGATTTAGGGGACCGGTGGAATCTGGGGACCATCTCCCTGTGAGATGCAAAGATTATTCAGGTTTTTTATCTTTTATTTTTAATCATGTGGCGTGGACATTAATATCCATCGGGGCAGATCATAAGTCATGAGGCGGGCTGCGTCGGAACGTGCTCGGTCAGGCAAGCGCAGGCGTGTAATGGAACAGCGGAAAGTTCCGGGGAGGAGGTGGGCGGGGGGGGGGGGGCATCATCGACGAGATGATGAAGATGGAGCCGAACATCATCTCACAAAAACTGTGGCCCGGATCACACGAGGCGCAGCTGATTACATGGAATAGGCCCGGGTGCAATGATAAATAAAAGGATGGGTAAAATAGGGTGCGGACACGTGTTGGCGGCGGCTTCCGAAATGCCAATCCACCCAAACCCCCCCCCTCATCCCCCACCCCCCACACTTTTCATAAAGGTTATCAGACTGACCGGCACACTGGCGGGACGCTTGTTTACCCACATCTCTCTCAGCCTCAAAGGGCATGCTGGGATAGGGAGTGGGAGGAGTGGCCGGCTGCATCCAGGTCAGAGTGAAGAAACCGGACGGACGGACGGAGGAGCGCGGAGGAGAGCGAGGGGCGCCGTTGATGGATGGCTCGGCGGGCGAGCGCCCCGCAAAACCATCCAATGGGAAGCGAGGACGGCTTCCTTTCGGCACGAGGCTCGCCCGGGGGCCCTCCGAGCGCCACGCCCGCGCGTTGATGAATGAGCCGCGCGGACGCCCTCGGTCCACTCCAGAGGACAGCGGGCCCACTGATCCCAAACTGTGTCCTTTATGGGAAACGAGGATGAGAGAGAGAGAGAGAGAGAGAGCTTCTGTTCACCCGCCAAACTCTGAGGCGCTATCCCGCGGAAAAGACCCCATAACCAAAGAGCTCTGCCGTCCTGGCTGATGAAATCGCCGGGCGCACTAAAAGCTTCGCGAGCAAACGTATCCGTACAACGACCTCATATCACATCATGAGAAAAGCAGACGTAAATAACCTGGCATGAATATCAAACAAACGGGCAAACTTTCCTAGCCGGGCTAATTTGATGAGCTCTCCAGATCCACACCAAGGGGAACATAGAACAGAGCGCAACTCCTTCAGAGGGAAGGCTGAATTAAGTGAGCGCGACGCTCCGCTGTGCATCCGCTTCATTCGCGCGGTCCATTCACACGGCACATCAAAGACAGATACACATGTGAAGAGTGAGATTGCTTTTTTTTTTTTTTTTTTTTTCATCCCAGTGCCGATGAAATTCCTGGATAAAAAAAAAAAAAAAAAAGATCAGTCTCTTCGGAACACAGTGGTTTTAAAGCGGGCTGCATTAAGTTAATTGATTGCACCTCAATTAATTTACGTCTCTCCCCATTGTCGCGCACATATTTTTTTTTTGTGTATATTAAATTGCTCTTCAGGAACCTGGGCTCTCCAATGATAGGAGTTTGGATTAGTGGAACAATGGGGGTCAGCGTTTACACATCATTTGTTTTTTTTTTGTTGTTGTTTTTTTAATGTGTCACGGTCTTTGAAGCACCGTGTAGGAGACCACAGTTCTGCCGCTCAGCAGACCGTTAAAACGTCCAAACTGACTGGGACTGGCGGCAGGGCCCGATCGCTGATTAAAGCGCAGTAATCTGAGCATTGATCTTTGTTTTCCTTTTGTTTTTGTTTTGTTAAAACGGGCCGACGTGAACGTAAGCGATGCTGTCTCTGGCAGCGCGCAGTCCGCACAGGGTGTTTAATTCTCTGGAGCGCTGCGCTGACAGATGCAGTGGGGAGGAAAGATGTGGAATTTATGGTAATTCTAACACTGTTAAATGACAAAAGCAGTTAGGCAGCGAGATGTCTTTTCCCTTTTCAACCTTGCGTTTGGATCTACCGCGGGTTCTTAAAATGCTCCCTTGTGCCTTTTCCACACTCCCCCCCCCCCCCACCCCACCAACACATAATGAAAACTTTCACACAAGCAGCCTGCACACACACACACACACACACACACACACCACCCCAGGCTGCTCGTGTGAGAGTTTTCATTAAGATCTGGGTGGTCCCCACAGGTCAGAATCAGGTCATCATCACCACCGGCCCCTGTGCACACTTACACGGCTGTGCACACTTACGGAACTCACCTCAATGCACACTTATAGTGAGCACTATTAGCGAGAGATGGAGAAAGAGAGAGACGAGAGAGAGAGAGAGAGAGAGAGAGAGAGAGAGGTAGCTGTCAGGCTCCAATACAGGGTGCATCTCTCCGTAACTGCATTGCCTTAACTGGATAGCCTGAATGGGTCCATCAATCACCTCATCAAGTCAGGAGCTAAACCCAAAGCAGACAGTTGCTACCTGTAAGTCAGCACCCAGTCATTTCTTCACGTGTGTGTTTCTCTCACTCATATCCACCCCCTCACCCCCCCCCCCCCACACACACACACACACACATACACAGTCACGCTGTGTGGCACTCAACTGTCAGCGAAAGGCCAGGGGGGATTAAGCCATTTTGAATGGCTGCTTAATCAGATTAAATCGCTGACACTTGCTTTTTTCAGTCCGTGGCAGTTGTACTGGTGGGCGGAAAGAGGGGGGGGGGGGGGGAAGAGTCTTTTTCCTCTCCGTAGAGGAGACACCCCATCACGTCTAATGCCCTCTCTGCCTCATCAGCGCGTCTCATAAATATTCAGCGTCTTCGGCCTGGCCCGCCAGTTACCGTTGATGGCCCGTCTGAAGGCACGGGCGCCGGCAGGCCCCACATCCCCGGGTCCTCCCCATCCCCTTACCCTCCCCATCCCCTGCCCTCCCCGGGTCCTCCCCATCCCCTTACCCTCCCTATCCCCTGCCCTCCCCGGGTCCTCCCCGGGTTCTCCCCATCCCCTTACCCTCCCCTTACCCTCCCCGTCCCCTGCCCTCCCCGGGTTCTCCCCATCCCCTTACCCTCCCCTTACCCTCCCCGTCCCCTGCCCTCCCCGGGTTCTCCCATCCCTTACCCTCCCTTACCCTCCCGTCCCCTGCCCCCCGGGTTCTCCCATCCCCTTACCTCCCGTCCCTGCCCTCCCGGGTTCTCCCCATCCCTACCCTCCCCTTACCCTCCCATCCCTGCCCTCCCGGGCCCTCCCCGTCCCCTGCCCTCCCCGGGCCCTCCGTGCGTGGCTGACACGCACCTCTCCAGACCGCACGGCAACGGCGCCTCATTTCCCCAACTTCCGATTCGTTGTGTTGCGCCCGTGTGTGTCTGAGACTGTTGGGTGGGGAAAGGGGGTGGGTGTATGGGCTGGAGGGGAGAAAGGGGGGGGGGGTGGGAGGGATACTGCAGGACATTTAACTGAACGTCCCCGACATAAATCACGTCACATGGTTGGAAGACCAGACAGGGAAAAGCAATCCGGTTCCTCGGCCCGTTCCCGTGTCTGTTCCGCGGCGGGGATCCCGAGCCACCGGACGCGCCTGATCGGACGCCCAAATGACGACCAGGCACTTTCTTAAAAAAAAAAAAAACGTTCTCTTTTTTTTATCTGCAGTTCACTTCTCGCAGCTCTCCCCCGTCAGGTTCTTCGGCGGGTTAGTCCCGCCGTCCGCGGAGGCAAATCCGCGGAGCTCCCCTCCCTCCAGCCGAGCCGGCCTGACGTTCGCTCACCTGAACAGACGGCGTCACGGCGCAAGTCGCTGGCCGTGGAGCCGGTGTGTCTTTTCTTCTCATCCTTCGCTCAACTTAAGCCGGTCCCACCGACGGTTCCGCAAACGATCCCGCGCGCCGTCTGTCGTCGCCGCCGCCGCCGTCAGCTTTGATGCCATTAGTCACCGTTGCTGGGAGACGCGGGCGTGTCACTACCCCCGTCAGTGAGAAAGCCAGCGAGCGGCCCTGTTAAACAATTCCCTTCTCGCTCTTGCGTGCGTTTTTTTGACTGACGCTCCGTGCTCCGATGCGTTCTTAGGGAGACGAGAAACAATCAGATGAACAACGCGACGTTGCGCAAACAGAACTCCCCCTTTTCGTCCGTGACAGCCTTGATGTTTTCAACATTATCCTGTCCGGTCCTGGACCAATTCCTCAAATTCCTTCAACACAGTTCAGTGACAGTATATTTATAAAAATTCTGAACCAATTAATTTGAGCAATTTTCAAATAGCACAAAAGCCAGAACGTAGGACCGCAATATAGGGCTGATATATTGGTATTTTTGATTTATGATCAAATGTATATTTTGTTTCTTAATTTTTCTCCCGGGAGACTGGCAGAGGAAAAAGCATGTTTCATTTTAAATGGCAACATTAGCTAAGCAAGCTCAAAAATGAGCCTTCTGTTCTCATGGACCCACAAGCTGATTGATTACAATTCCATACATTGTTTAATCGAAGGAAACCTTTTCTGCCGATCAGCGTGGTCACGCTTTCCGCAGTCTGTATGATGGAACGATTCGCATAAAGTGCAGAGGTCAATAACGAATGACCGGATGACTTTTTAGCGTTATTAAAATGTAAAAAAAAAATGAAAAAAAAGAAATAGGGACCGTACGTGAAGCATAACACGGAGAAGATCATTTAAATCTGGTCTCTCTTTCCAAAGCAGACCAGACGCCCCGCAGAAGGATCAGTAAAAGCAGCGCGTCTGCACGCGAATCACCCAGCTGAGGAACGCCACGTTTCCTCTGGATTTCGGAGCTAAAAGAGAAAGTGCAGCCCCCCCCCCCGCCCCCCCTCCCCTCCGAGGGCTCTTATCGGGGCTCATTTTGATAAAAGCCAAACAAAGACGGCGCAGCGGAGCGGTCCTCCCACCGCTGGCCGAACGCTCGCGTGGGCCGCTCTGCTCAGGGACAAATCCATACCGCCATTTTATCTCACACGGCTGTTTTTGTCAAACTGACAATAAAAGAAAAGAGCCTGCCTTAAAAAAAAAAGAAGAAAATAAATAAATAAATTGCTGCTGGCTTCTCAATCCCACGGGCTGGTGTGAATGTAAGGAAAAGTCAACTCAACTTGAACAACAAAATAGTTACAATAGAAAAAAAATAAAAATAAAAATAACAATAATAATAGCCAGGGGGTCGTCCTGGTTGAATGCCGTACTATAAAAGGTCCTTTTAAAAGCAAGCTGGCCACTGTGGCCCAAAATACTGCCCATCTACATTTCACAGGCAGGAAGCGGGACAGTAGGAGTGCTGTGAGTCTGTGACATCACACGAGGGTGCTGAGCAAGGTCCCAAAGGCTTCCTCCTTCCTTTGGGACAGGTGCTCTTTCAGTTGCCTGGCAACACAGCCATGATCCTACAGCAGTGGCCTCCTCTCAAAGTGCCACTATCACGACCTTATGGATATGGTATTTCATAACCGCATGATTTTATACCTATGCAAGGTACCCGGTCTCTACGAATAACCCTGAAGTTATACTACAAGGAGTAAAACTTTTTACTTTTCACCCTTTGAGGTGTGGCTATGTGAACAGAATGTTCTTGGCCGAATATTCAAATTCTGAAGTAACAATCACTACTGGTAATTGAAAGCAATGGAGCTCTAGAACACTGACTGAAGAAAAAAAAAATTTGAAGACCGCCCCTTCAACGGGTTAAGGCTCATAATATGTAACCCGTCACATTCATACGCACGATACGCATCCTGAACTGCCAGAGATAATGGCCAAACGAGAGAGTTTGAGGATGAAGCTTCAAAATCTCGATTCTGGTTGCAGCTGGGGTTATGCTACACCTCGGGAACAGAGCGATCGAATTCCCAGGGATACACACGGCTTTGATTACTAACCGGGGGGGGTGTTTTAATGAGGAAATCTTTGCACGAAAGGCCAACAAAAGACATCCTACCATTTCTTTTGAGGAGGATGATTTTTTTTTATCCTTCTCCACAGATGTCAGCAGTTGATTTCGAGCCTGTGATTTCACTCAGATGTCCGACCATAGGTGTTTCCTTAATAAGGACCGCGGCTTTTTATGCGTGTGTGTGAGTGTGTGCATGCGTACGAGTGTTGTGTGTGTGTGTGTGTGAGTGTGTGTGCGTGTGCGCTTGTGTGTATGAGCACATGCTCTTTGCACTTGTACATATGTTTGCAGTAAAGCCTGACCTACCTGCTTGTTCTTCGGCTGTATCAGTCAATAACAGCCTTATTAAAAATGATCTGCATCGGGGTTCATGGCACCAATCAAACACCGACAGCCTTTCAAGTTACTATAGCTCATTTTGCAAAATGGTGCTGATATCTACAAACTTTAATTAACGCCTAGTGGAAGCCATTTCGCATGATTAAAATACTGATTTAACCAGTGATTTACCAAGCCCACCCAACGATAGCTAGTTCAGTGCATAGCGTCTAGCTGGCTTCACTGGTAGGTAATTATCATATCCGCTGGCTAACTAATATTGGGTCAGCCTCTGGCAAATAAATATTGACCCCAAAATCTGTAATTAGTCAGACACTAATTTGTATACGTGTGTGTGTGTGTGAGACAGAGAGAGAGAGAGAGAGAGAGAGAGAGAGAGTGTGTGCGTGCACATATGAGTGTTCATGTGTGTATGTGTGTGTAGTATGTTTGTATGTGAGCGTACAGTATGTCTGTATGTATGTGTGTGTATAGTGTGTGGCTATGTGTGTGCAGTATGTTTGTACGTATGTGTGTGTGCATGGGGGTGTGTGTGTGTGTGTGTGTGCATCCTGGCGTGCACACGCGTGTAATATGTGAGGAACAGTGTACGGATGTCTGTGGCCTTCTGGGAGGCTGTACTCTCATGGGCGGGGCTACTCTGTTCCATAAGACTGGCCTGCCATTTCATCTCCAGCACAGCTCCGGTGAGAGAGGGCCCAGGAGAGGCACGGAGGAATCTTAATGAACACGGTCTCCAGTGCTCTTATTAAAGCCAGGACTCACACGGTCCCTGGAGAGGAGCCTAATTAAAGGTCTCTCTCCTCTCTCTCACTCTCTCTCTCTCTCTCTCTCCCCAACCCTCTCTCTCTCTCTCTCTCTCTCTCTCCCCAACCCTCTCTCTCTCCCACCCTCTCTCTCTCTCTCTCCCCAAACCTCGCTCTCTCTCCCACCCTCTCTCGCTCTCTCTCCCCAACCCTCCCTCTCTCTCTCTCCCTCTCTCTCTCCCCCCAACTCTCTCTCTCTCTCTCCCCAACCTCTCTCTCTCTCTCTCTCACTCCCTCCCTCTCTTTCTCACTTCCTCTCTCTCTCTATCCCCTCTCTCTCTCCCCAACCCTCTCTCTCCTGCTCTCTCTTTCTCTCTCCCTCCCACCCTTTCTCCTCTCTCTCTTGCTCTCTCTCTCTTGCTCTCTGTCTCTCTCTCTCTCTGACAGATTCCAAAATGCCAGTTTAACCGAGGCTGGTGCAGTGGGGGTTGCAGGGCGCAGTACAGCTTATCGGGAAGGCATACACCTGGGTTGTGGTGATTACTGCAGACCTTTCATCCTGTGCTTCCCTTTCCCTGTTTCTACTGGTCTGTTGGTTATTTAACCCTTTCAAGAGTAAGTTCTAGAACTCCATTGTTTTCAGTAGTGATTGTTACATCAGGATTAGAATGTTCAGTTAAGAGCATTCTAATCACACACAGTATTTATGATCTTACACCTTGAAAGGTTAAGTACATATACATTGGTTATATAGCTATCCCACCACCAGTTCTACTGTTGTCCTTCTTAGTGTTCATGGGGAACAGTTACTACATACAAGCTGCTAATGTACATTGTACATTGTTTGACGGGACACAGCTCACATCATTTTGAACAGACCGAAAAACTCCCCTTTCAGATGACCCACAAACATTTCCTGTAATTTTTAATGTTACATTTGCAGGTGTTTTGAGTCTAAACACCTGCCGCACCTGCCTGTGACAGTCAGCTCATCATTGCTCTTGCCCTTCTCCTTACCATTATGCAACACCTCGCCATTTTGTTTCAGGTAAGTTCCCTCATTTGGACAGAGCATTTAGCCCGTGAGCTCAGAAACACAACTCGAGCATACACGAGCTGACACCTGGAGAAGTGAAAGAGCTGAACCTTTTAAAACAGCTAGAATAACGGTTTTTATTAAAATTGTACAAGATTCACGGCGTGTTTCTCTCAGCTGGGTGTTTATCGAGGGCTTTTCAGTGCCTCAGAGTTCGTTCAGTTTTGACGGGATTATATTGTCCCAGGTGGGTCTGTTCAGACAAACGACTCCGTTACAGAATTCACGCTTCCATCTAGACGCCGTGTACTTTGATAAGGTCAATATTCCACCATTTTGTTTTATGAGAAAGCAAGAGGCAGCGGACGCGCTGTTTCGCTCTCAGTAGTCAATAAAGCGCGGGCGTGCTTTCATCTTTTATTAGAGCTAAAAAGATGAGTTTGTCCACTTTTCACACAGAAGTTTTTAGGTTTGTGCGAAGGTGTTTGTGCAGTGGGGGTAGAGTGGGGGGGGGGTTCTTAATAATGTAAGGAGATTGCTTCGACAAGGAAAAGCTGCATATATTCAGCTAGAGTCTATACATGATATACAGCCTCATGCTGTAGGAAAAATATCATGGCTAGCATAGGGATTTCAGAGATTCAATTGCTGTACTCTCAGTGTTTCAGAAACTACATGAAGGATGCTTTGAGAAAATACGAAAATATGAATATATTAACAATAAAATGAAAATTTAAGCGCATTAAATCACTGTGTTTATATAAACCACATCCTGAAAGGTTACAGTTTAACACTAGGCTTAAAAACAGCAATACTTTAATGTCTAAAACAAAAAGACCAAACAGGTTGACATCTTTATCAAAAATATTAATAATTCTGAATCAATTATTCAAACCATTTTCAGGTATGTATAATTTTACCTTCACCTCGGTTCAAGTTTTGGGACCGGTAACTAGGTTTGTAGCAGTTAAACGTAAGCCAAAATAAATGGTAAAAGCATGTAAAACAGGCCGACAAGCAAATACTTGAGAAATTGTGAGGCGGCGCGATCTGACGTGCCCTTTATTCAACGCAGAATTACTTTGCTTTGGTGGAGAAAGTTAGAACTCCCACGTCCGACGCATTAGCTGCAACGATAGCAACCGCAGTGATCAGTGGAACGACCCCTTAAAACGATCGATAGCACTGATAATATTTCCTGCGATCCCGCCACAGGGACGGCGCGTGTCTCTCGCGGGAAAGGCAACACAAATCGAGATGCAGTCATGAATGCAGAAAAACAAGCGAGATTTAGACACTTCTTCCGGCTAAAAATCCTCACACAAAATTATGCTAATTTTTTCTATTGAACCACAAACGTAAAACACAAAAGCATGGTTCTTATCCTTCAGTTTTGCTATGCTAACATGTGACATCTGCTTCATATAATTACAGGCATTTATCCAGAGCGACTTACAGAACTTTTTTTTTTTTTTTTAACATAGCATTTACATGGCATCCATTTATACAGCTGGATATATACTGAAGAAATGCAGGTTAAGTACCTTGCTCAAGGGTACAACGGCAGTGTCCTACCTGGGAATCGAACCTATGACCTTGTTCCTTACCCACTATGCTACACTGCAGGCCCCCATATAATGACCTGGATGCTGTACGTTTTGTAGAGTGCGGAATGTGATTGCTGTGAAAATTCTGAAGTTGGAATTGTCAGGTTTCCTAGGAGCCCAATGTGTTTCCACGGTTTCATGTCCGAAAAGGAAATAAATAAATTAAAAAAACAGCAGAAGTGGGTTGTGGGAGAACAAAGATGCGACGGGGTCACACACAAAACCGATTTGCTTCCCGGCGGCTGTAGCACATCTCCATCTGTACGGCGGTATCAGGGCACACTAGTACACATGACCTCTGATGCGTGGGCCACCAGCGACCACTCATTTCCTATTTTCCCTCTTATCTATTATCCGCAGACCTACCTGCTCAGCTGTGTGCCCTGCCGATGGAGCCCCCCCTACAAATAAATAAATAAATAAATGAATGAATGAACACTTTGGCCAGTTATCTCCTTGCAGGACCTCCAGTCACAGTGGGAACGGTCATGGTGCCAGATTTGATCTCGGAATTCAGATCGAAAGCTTTACCTTGATACCTCCATTGGGAGGCCGGAACAATTTCAGAACAAGACTAAATTGGAAAAAAATAAAATAAAATAAAAAGATAAAATAATTCAGCTTGAGGACATACGCTCCATGTACCATATAGGTTTCACACCTTTATGGTGCATGTTGCCTATGACCAAATCAATGCCATGTGTGCTGTATGGATTTATCCCACAATCCCTCAGCAACATGCCTAGTTTGGTGAGTATTTCATAAAACATAAATTTTATTGCGTGGTATAAAAAGTGGTATAAAAAAATGAATCAGATTTAATGGGGTGTCTCTACACCAGCATTGCCTGATCCTGAAAACATGGCAGCAAGAACACTACTGTCACTCTACAGGGTAATCCAGAGTTATTCAAATAGCCATCCATCCATTATCTATACACGCTTATCCTGGACAGGGTCGCAGGGGGTGCTGGAGCCTATCCCAGTGTGCATTGGGCGAGAGGTAGGAATACACCATGGGCAGGCCGCCAACCCATCGCAGGGCACACATACCATTCACTCACACACTCATACATATGGGCAATTTGGAGTCTCCAGTTAATCTACCTGTATGTCTTTGAACTGTGGGAAGAAAACTGTACCCGGAAGAAACCCACGTGGACACAAAGAGAACATGCAAACTCCACACAGAAAGGCCTAGGCTGGATTCAAACCCAGAGCCTTCTTGCTGTGAGGCGACAGTGCTACCCACTGCACCACCAATGTTATACAAATATAAAAATAAATCTGTATGCAACAACCTTCAGATGGAAACCTGAACTAAGATTTGATGAAATCGTCTTTAATAAGAATGCCAAATTGTTTCTGTAAATTAAGTTAAGGAAAACCATCAACAAGTCTTGCAAACTGCCTTGAAACACCGAGGTGGGTCAAGAAAGTCAAAAAACTAAATGTGCTAAAATGAAACTCAGATAAATGAAATGAAGCAAATTAGCCAAGACTGGAAAGGAGCTAAATGACTACAATAACTGTCTAGCAGTGTTAAATTAAATCCAATAGGAACAGTATGTGCTCCATTAGAATTAAAAGCCCTCCGTCAGAATTGATCTTACACTGATGATTTTGCATTGCGGTTGAGCAGCTAATTGATGATCACCAAGGATCTGATGAATCAGAAAGAAAAAAAAAGACCACATTTCTGTCTTGAAATACTTCAAGCTGATTATGTAATTAGAATATATGTAGACACTCAAACTTTAATTGTGATATCCACATCATTTTCTTAAACTTTTTATTCTTTCTCTCGTTTTATTATATTAATTGTTGTTTATTTTTATTGGTTTGCTATTTTTTTTTTCCAAAAAGAAAAAAGAAAAAAGGAGAGAGAATAGACGTATTTTCTTACATGTTCCAGAATGCTTCAGCAACACCAGGTAATACCTACCATTTTAACTGTTAAGCCTTTAAATGCTCTGTCAGGTCAGCATCCTGGCTAGCTATTTGGCTAACCCCTTTATAATACAAGAAGAATATTACAAAGGGGCGATGAGCTAAATAGCTTATTAATCTTATGTACTGCAGAATATAAATAACAAGCAGTTGTATTTATCAAATAAATTTTGGCAGTAGATTAGCAGCGGTCAACAGTCATTGTTCAGAACTGAATCAAACAATCTTTGGCTCAAGCGGAAAGCTAGCTAGTTAGTAAAAGTTGAAGTTTTTACATTATCCGTTATATTTTTGATTGACATTGTCCCATATTATATGCCAGGCTTTCTGTTTTGTCCCATATCCCCCACTCCTTTCTACTCTTTTATACTATTCAGGCGATAAATAAATAAACACCAGACTGTGCTCTGTCATACAACTAATAGTTTTATAATCATTCCATATGACAGCGTTTGCAGTCATTGTCTTTACCTTCATAATGCTGTCTCCGTGCTCTGTCTATAAGGACTCATGCCAAGGATGCGTTTAATTCTTCACCAGATGGGGCCTTTTTGTGTTCGAGTTTGCTTTGCCGGGAGACGTGATTTGTAGTCTAGCCACAGGAAAAACAAAAGGATTATTTGTTTGTTTGTTTGTTTGTTTGTTTGTTTGTTTTCTTATTCATCATCGGGGACAAAACATGTTGTCCTTTATAAAAATGCATTCTCGGTGTTCTGTGTTCTGGAATTCTGAGCTGTCTTGTTCCAACATAACCCCCCCGCCCCCCCCCCCCCCCCCTTACCATCCCCCCATCCTCTCTTCTGTCTTATTTCCTTTCTCCTGAGGGTGATTTGTTTGTTGGCCGCAGAGCAGAAATCCCTCAAAGGCCGCGCGAGGAAATTGACTAGAGGAACCGGACGGGGAGGGGAGAGCGCCGGAGCTGATGCGGCGATAGCCGTGATATCTCGGCGGCGCAGGGCGGGCACATCAGACGGCCGTTCTGACTCACTCAGAGGGTTGTGGGCGGGCGCTGCTTTTACACTCATTGCGGTCTCTCTCTCTCTTTTTTTCGGCAGTAAATCACTGGCTTTTTTTATTTTATTTTTTTTTTTACACAAAGCGGGGACCCCCGACCAGGTCCCGGTGCCTTCTCCCTCTGATACCAGCGCAGACTAAACGCAGGCAATGGAGCCGCTCTCCTGCCAGCATGACTCCTCAGATCAATGATCGCTCTCTTATCAACACGCACTCCGAGGCTCGGGATGAGAAGAACACCGAGCACAAAGACACCTGTGGTATTCTGCAGTGTTTATATTTGTAGGTTTCTGTGTTTGGTCTGCACTGCAGGCATGCTCCACAAACAAAAAATGTTTTTGTAAACTGTGCATTGCACACACACACACACGCATGCACACGCACACACACATGCACACATGCAAACACACACACATGCACGTGCATTGCATACACATACATACACACACGTGGATACGCACACACACACACACAGGGAAGTGCCACAATGTCAACAGCATCATTTCTTTGGCTATGAATATGAGGCTAATTTTGGGCTCCAAATTAGTCCCATTGGTTTTGAGTAGTCCCTTAAGTTGTCTGTTAATAGCGCAAATATGCTTACTCCACCTTAACCGGTTTTACTTAAATGATCTTCAGTACCTGAACAATGCTGTGATAAGCATACTGTATGCATAAGCTTGGCGGGTCCAGCACTGTCTCCTCAAAAGCTAAAATGAAACCTACGCGGCACCTCTTGGCATGTCAGAGTAATGAAGTATATGCACACAGATGATTCACTAGATTTGTAGTTAAAGTTTTGTCAAAGACAAGATTGGAAAAAATGGCTAGTGTGTATGGTCCATCCACTCGAAGGAGATAAATACATTTCTACCCAGTGGCCATTTTAATGCCAAGCTGTACTGATACTGCGGGTTTCAGTTACGTATATTGAGTTGGACAAAAAGTTTGACCTTTCACCTAATCCTCAAGATGATCCCTTCAATCCCCAGTGGGCCTCTATACGCGCGATCGCATTTTCCAGGAGCGAGGGAGCTAACTCCGGGTTATCTCATCTGCTGAGTCAGCACCTGGCCTGGTCATAGAGGAGCGCGGTCATGTGATTGAAGTCGCAGTCACAGCAGCTTCGTGAAAACTGCGAAAAGTGCACTCCCCTTTGTACCGGGCACTTTTGATTGGCTAAAATCTAAGTCAGAATGCGGCAGAGTAAATTTGCTTTGCCTCATCATTATTATCTGAACACCTGAGCGTTTTCCTTTTAAACGGGGGCGGGGCTGTCCTCCTGTTAACAAATACAGTAAGCAGCCAGTTTAAAAAAATTAAGGGGATGCATCATTGTGGCCTTTTTCCTTATCCTTTTTACTCGTGAAGATCATGTGTTTTCCCCTGCTTGTTGGTCTAATTGAGATGCCTTTCTGTGCGCGTTTGTTTTTTGTTTTTTTAATGTTGCCCCCACCCTGCTCTATGCAGGGAGAGAGACAGCGAGCGTTTATGCGAACTCCAAATCCACTGACACCGTGGCAATAAAGCGGTGAGGAGGACCCCTCTCTCGCTAATTAATGGAATTTTCTAGAAGACGGAGGTAGGAGAAGGAGATGTATGAAAAAAAAAACGGACTCTTCGGCACTTTACTATAACCTCTGGTTAGGAGTGTGATGAAGCATGCACACCCTGTTGTTTACACAGGCATCTTTATGATCCCAAATATTATCAAGGAAACTACACGAAGAAGACATTAATTCCTGGTGTACGAAGCAAAACTAAAGACAAAACACAGAACCAGTAGGCTACATCATTTTGGCGTATAAATCTGTCTTACAGAAGACGTTAAATATAAAGTGTATATTTCTAATTGAAAAACCGCATCTCTGGACATATTTTGCCTGTACATTATATCGATGTGATTATCCCTGATGTCGGAATATTTTATCCCTCCATTCGGAACCTATCAACCTCCTCACAATTGCTATTGACTGGTAATTGATTTTACCATGTTTTCCCACATAACTGGTGGTGATGAACTTGTGGAGGGAAATTTTAAAGAGGCGTAAAGGTTTATTGAACACACGCAGAAAAAAAACCTAGATTATCTACCTGTTTAGAAACTTTATCGCAATTTTTCAACAGCCCGTAGTTTTAAACACTTATCATGTAGCTTCAATTACCCAACAGCCAAATTAAGGAAGATTAAATTAACTGTTGCACTAATACAAATTCATAAAAAAATAAATAAAATAAAAACTCACATTGGTCATTTGCAGCAAATGTTGTCATTTGTATCACTGAAGAGCAGTTTTGTCATGTCGTTCCTGGAACAGCAATTTAAGTGGAGTCGTATTTATGCTTAACTCTCGGTCTTTATGCGGCCTTTTGCCTGCCGGATTGTCTGAGAACGGGAGGCAGTTTTCTCTCACTGCAGATACATCAGTTAATTGATCCGTTTTGCTGCCCTAATGGGCCTTCTCTATTGCACACATCCACGCGCATGCCGTGCCGGAGCTGCTGCCTCCTCCGGTTCCACCGCGCGCAGCGTCTCTGAGGTGAGTAGGCTACCCACCTGCCTGCCTCGGTTGTTTTATTCGCCACTTTAAATACGCTCAGGCGTATTTCTTAGTGTCTTTTAAACTGCAGGCTTTTCTCTGCTATACAAAAGCCTGTTTGACATCTCAGTTAAAAGAAATATGTATATATACATATATATATTTTTCCTTTAAGTTTAGGCATCTGTCGCACGCCCACCTCTGGATGTCTGGGACCTGATCCACTCTCCCGTGCAGCTGAACACCACTTTTATACACAATCGCGGCGTTACAAGGAAGCGAGGAGAATGCACTCAACGCCGGCGAAATAACGTGAGATAAATCTCCTCTTCGACAGATCAGCAAGTTCGGCGGTGAAGATGTTTTACGGCTGGGAAGTGCATCTCCCTGTCCCGGGAGCGAGAGGTCAAGTCAGATGCAGGTTAACAGGAAGCAGGTGCGGTCACACTACCTGTCTTTTTACCGTTGCCCGCAACACGGTTCTGCCTTGAACTTGAACAAATATAGTGCTCTGCATTACAACGTCCCATTGAAGTTCCAACTGCCTCTCAAAGCTTCTGCTGGTTTGTTGTTGTTGTTGTTTTTGACAACTAACCTGCACAGCAATTACAGCAGCTCAGCCGGGTAAATCAGAGCCTATTTCACAGCTACACTGTGGAAGCGAAAAATCTTCACCAATTAGAAGCCACAGAAGGTGGAGGACAGTTTTAATTACTGATCTGAAAATATACCGAAGTGAACACGTGTGCCCCGTCTCCAACTACTTCTCTACTTCAGTCTTGCTTTTTAAAACTTATAAACCCAGGAATAAACTATTGAGTTACAAAATAATAAATACATAAATAACTATTCTGAGAGCCCAACACTTTTGCGATCCGTACATTGCAGTCACGGTTCGCAAATGCAATGGAAATCCTTTGATAATAATTCAGCGGCACGGCACATATACTTTATGCTTGTCCATAAAGCTTTTAGCAGCTTGAGTGAGCTGGTAAAGCCTGAATGGTGTTCTGTTCTGAGACCGAACCCTTTACTTATTCTTATACAGACAGTGGGAAACACTTACTAGAACAGGTCATTTTCTTGTTGATA
>NC_057933.1:7103329-7108329 GCF_018555375.3 Anguilla rostrata | reverse complement strand
AGAGTTGATTTAACACTGAGCATTTTACTCTGTGGTTCTCTAAAGAAGGTGTTCTCAAACTTAACCTGAGGGGACCCCTGTGTATGCTGGTTTGTACCCTAACCAGCCTCCCGATGTATTTAAATTCTTTCAATTTTTCCCCATTAACATTCATTAACACGATGGCGATTTCGCTTATTGCTATTTGTTTTGTCATTGAACTCTTCATTGTCCA
Organism: Anguilla rostrata; assembly: GCF_018555375.3. Lineage (NCBI taxonomy): Eukaryota > Metazoa > Chordata > Actinopteri > Anguilliformes > Anguillidae > Anguilla > Anguilla rostrata. Next base: position 7,108,115 of record NC_057933.1, on the reverse strand, counting down.
CACATGGTTTATTTAATATATTTCATTTTCAGTGATCATTTATCCACAATTTCAGCAATTAGAACACAACAGATTTCACCTGTCAGTGTATAATTTGTCAATTAGAAAAGTAACCTTGTTCTGGAGGGAAAATTTGCCATATTGCACATTAAAGGAAATTAAAACAGCTGATATGCCTGATTTAAAGTCCTGGAATATGAATACGGGACTTTTATTCATGCCACGAATTGGCATTTCTGACATAATGTGGCTTAAGAGGGTAAATCATTTCTCGAGAGAAATTAAAACCCGCATAATTAAGAACCATTACCGGCCTGTTACAATTCATAAGTCACAACCGTGGTTGTACTCTGCGATAGATTGGCGGCCTGTCCAGGGTGTATTCCTGCCTCTCGCCCAGTGCATCCAGGGGTAGGCTCCAGCACCCCCCGCGACCTTGCCCAGGATAAAAGGGTATAGATAATGGATGGATGGATGGACAACTGTGACTGGATCTGGAACCAGTATGCAGAGGGTCACCGTGAAGCTGCATGGACTTGTCATTGTTTTTTTTTTTGTACGGAAAGTGCTGAGCCCGATGTCTGACTTGCTGACTTGCTGTGTCGTAGAATGACGTTGCAGTGCACAGTACAGGGGCTGCCCTTTTACGCTTCCCGAGCCATTGTGTCCCACGTCTCTCCCCATCCATCTGTTTCCAGGGGCTCCTCCAGATGATTGCCTCCATCTTACTGGAGATTCAGAAATAACTGTTTTGCAGGCCCGTGGTAAGGCGAGGTGCCGGGGTAAATTGGCCCAGTCGCAGGTCACGAAAATCACCTGCTGTTAGAAGTGGTCTGCCAGGTTATACTTTAGAAGGAGGGGGGGGGGGTGAGAGAGAGAGAGAGAGGGGGGGAGAGAGGCAGAAAAGGAGAAGAAAAAAGCAGACAGGCAGTTGGATAAAGGAGGAGAGTAAGAGTGTCACACAGTTTGTGTGTGTGTGTGTTTGTGTCTGAGAGAGAGTTAGAGAGAGAGAAAGAGAGAGAGTTAGAGAGAGAGAGAGAGATGGAGAGAGAGAGAGATGCTGAAATGGACCAGGCGTTCTGTGGAGGGTAGACTCCTTTAATTGCTTCATTTGACTTTCATATGAAGTGATTCATCCCAGACCACTGAGTTAATGAAAAGGTACAACGCCCGACAGAGCATACCTTCCCCATTCCTTCCAGTTTCCTAGAGATGTGCAGGGGTCACTGGATGCACTTTATTACCGATGGGCATTTTTGCATGCGCTTCTCCCTCTCCTCTGCTCAGAGCACCCAACCTGCAATTATCAACTGCTACTTCTAACCAAGTTAGAAGTAAGTCCATGTTTTTTTTATTGCATCTTTTTCCCCAGTAGTTATTTTCTCCTGGCAATGCTGAAGAGTCCCGCCCCCCAAACAAACACCAATATGTTTTTGGTTCATAAGGAGTAAAATATTCAGTGTTAAATCAACACTGGGAGAGTACATGTAACTCTCATTTGTGAACTTTGTAGGGTACCTTTTTCTGCTTGCAATAAAAATAGCAATACTCTTGGACCTGTAGTCTTACTCCGAAATGCATAAATCACCCAGGGTGGTCTGCTCATCAGCGCGTCGTTGATTTGCAAACTGATCGTCTCTGATTTTCGAACCGTGTGTCACACAGTGAAACAAATGAAGACATGCTCACCCGGGAAAAAAAAAAATTCAATACACAACCAGTTTAAAAAAAAAAAAAAAAAAAAGATTTTTCTTTAACAAGCAGATTCGCATCAACTCAACATAAGCTGTCAGGTGATGAGATGCACAAAAGCTAGTAGAGAGTGGGCGGTGGCAGGAAAGGACTGCTGATGAACAGCGTCCCACAGGTGGTGTTGGTCGGTCTGCGCAGAGGTTGAGTCACGTCTCTGCACCCACGTCTTTCCTCGGTGAGTCCCGGCTGCTGCTGACGAACGCGCCGCAGAGCTCCCCGCGTGCGGCTGGCTGCCGCAGGCCGTTCCCCGCATCAAGGGGCCCGGAGCCTGTTACACAGCTGCGGTAGCCGAGCGTGAGTCTGCAGCTTAATGTACACACGCCTTCATTTGGCTCTCTCGCCGAAGACTTTCAGAGCTAATGTGAAATGCAAGTTTTTTTGTTTTTTTTGGACTCCCTCTTCCACCCCCTTTTTTTTTCTCCCCACTGGAACCCCCCAAACTTGACTTTCTGTTTTCATTGGCATCCAAAAGAAGACAGAGGAAAACAGTTTTGCGATCGCTTCCGTAGCCGAAAAAACCCCCCCAAAAAAACTCTTACTTGCATTCAAAGCAGCATGTGCTCTCTCTTCCCCTCTCTCTCTATCTCTCCCTCTCCCTCACTCCCTCGTTCTCCTCAGCTGGACCGTGGCCTGCAGTAACTAAAATGAAAAGATCAATCACTCTCCTACGCTGAATTTTAATTGATTGTCTCTGAAATGGACAGAGTGCACTTTGATTGGTGGTTTAGTATGCATGGAGGAAATCAGAGAGGAGCCAATCAAAATGAGAATCTTATCATACTCGCCCACTTGTTTAATTAATGAATAATCTCTTTTTTTCTTTCTTCCTCCAGTATTTTCTCGGACAAGATCACATTGTGGCCCTGCACTTTTAAAAATTTAGTGCATTGTGCTTTATCTTTTTCACTTGCCTATTCAAGATTTATATATTTCCAAACTTAATTTATTCAGTACAGAAATGTACGAAAAACATATTTTTGATAAGTTCAAATATAAAATGGCACACTTGATTACCTTTCTTTTCCCATTATTATTTTCATTTGTTATTTTCATCTAATTAAACAAAACTTAACGACGTAAAACAGGTCATAATAATTTACTGGCTGTTACTGTAGGTACCGGAGGAGAAAGGTACCATGAGCAGGGCATTGTGTACTTTTAAAGTAGTCAAACTGGCAGAAACTCTCGATCTCTCAGTGAATATGAAGGCGGGGTGCATGCAACATGCGGTCGCTCTGATAGTTAGCAATGAATCCCAGTGCAGGACCACAGATGGCTACCACAGGGGCACACTGGAATGTTAGGAGTCCTACGCAGGGCACAGATTATTCCGAATTATTCCCCCCCCCCTCCTGAATTCAGCTGGGATCCCCAGCCTTCACCCTTTTTTGTCTTTGCCCTGCCCCTCCCAGCACACAGGACCTACTTATTACAGCCCAGAGGCATCTGCAATTCATCACTGTCACTGAGCCAGGTTCTCATACTGCAGAGGGTGTCAAGACTTCTCCGTGTGAGTGTGTGTGTGTGTGTGTGCGTGTGTGTGCGTGTGTGTGTGAGTGTGTGCGTGTGTGTGTGCGTGCGTGTGTGAGTGCGTGTGTGTGTGTGTGTGTGAGTGAGTGTGTCTCTGTCTCTGTATATACTGTATATATGTGAGTGTGTGTGTGCGTGTGTGGCGTGTGTGTGAGCGCGTGTGTGTGTATATACTGTATATATGTGTGTGTGTACGTGTGTGTGTGAGTGTATATACTGTATATATGTGTGTGTGTGTGTGTGTGTGAGTGTGTGCGTGTGTGTGTGCGTGCGTGTGTGAGTGCGTGTGTGTGTGTGTGTGAGTGAGTGTGTCTCTGTCTCTGTATATACTGTATATATGTGAGTGTGTGTGTGCGTGTGTGTGCGTGTGTGTGAGCGCGTGTGTGTGTATATACTGTATATATGTGTGTGTGTACGTGCGTGTGTGAGTGTATATACTGTATATATGTGTGTGTGCGTGTGTGTGTGTGTGTGAGTGCGTGTGTGTGTGTGTGTACGCGTGAATGTGTGTAGGTGTGTGACAAGCAGAGAGAGAATGTGAGAGAGAGAGAGAGAGAGGAGGAGCAGAATACAGGTGGAGTCTTCAGAGTTACGTTCAGTATATAGTAAGTCAGTCCACAAAGTTTTGGACGTGCTTTGTTTGACTGAGCTCCAAGGGCTGGGTAAACTGGAGAGCTCGGTAAACTGACCTCGTTCCCTCGACTCCCTTGTTCAGAGATTTGCCTTCTGCACCGGCACTGAAAGCAGTCCACTAAAGTATTTGCACACCAATAAAAATAACAGTAAATTCCTGTTTATATTGTGTTGCACTTTGCGTAATCTATTTATCTGCTGGGTAATATGGGCTCACCGCGTGTATGCTTTAGAAACTGCTTCGCAAGCATTTTATTTGCTCCATAACTTCAGGTTTCATAAACGTGTACGAGATTACAGTTCTGGCTCTAAGGTGTTAGACGCATATTATGCAAAACTTTTCAGTTCACATTTGAGACCACTTATTGTGCTTGTGGTCTTTGACAAATCTAACCTGATTTTGCCTAATGTGTAAAAGCTTTAGGAGCCTGCTCAGGTTTGTTGTGGTTCAGTGATAAAGCGGCACTCTCTCACGCAACCAATTAGCGGGGATGTTTTCAACAGCAGGTGATTTAGGAGCGGATCACCCACAATGCAATCTGCCGAGCGCCGGGCCACTCAGAAACCCAGCCTAGTTTCCTGTGCCTGGTCTCCCTGCGGAGGACAGAAACGCCAAGGCACCATATGCTGGAGGTGTCACGTGACCGTTTCTATGGCAATGTGGAGCACATCAGCCGAGCTGCACTCGTGGTGCTGAAGGAGAGTCGGCACCAGCCACTGACCTGGATGAGAATGAGCACACACACACACACACACTCACACGCACTCACACGCACTCACGCGCACTCACGCGCACGCGCACGCGCACGCGCACGCGCACGCACACGCACACGCACACGCACACGCACACACACACACTCACACACACGCA